>NW_019385732.1:0-16466 GCF_000671375.1 Centruroides sculpturatus | reverse complement strand
TTCTGGTACTTTGAAACCGTGCTAGTAGTTATTAGTAGTAATTCAAACACAAATTATTATTGTATTTATTTTCAGGCACTTGGCAATTTTTATCATCAAATTTTATTTAGTTGATACGTGTTGATATTATTTACACACGTTTCGGGCATTTATTGCCCCTTCTTAGCCAACTAAAAACAAAAGTTCATAAGTTACAACACTAAAATTACAAACAACAAACATATTAGGTATTGTTTCTTAAAAACATACCTTTTTATTTTACAGGTTATTGAGATATTAAAACTACAAATTTCCATCTCCTATGTTTACTTGTTATTATGGAATTACCAAACTTTTTTAGCCATTAACACACTTTATTCTAAGAAACATACGGTTTTCGTATTATCTAAAATATTTTAAAAACCTTCTTATATAAATTTTCACTTATACATTTACATGATAACAATACAATAAAGTACGTACGTAATTATCTGTTTTTCACTGTTATAAAATTTAAACAATTTCAAATTTTTCTTATACCTTTACAATTAATTTTACGACAATACTAAAATTGACATTTTTGTCTTTCATCAAAACCATGCAATTCCCTTTTTACCTAGTTAAACGTACCACTGGTTACTATAGTCATAGTTGTTTAAATTTTATAACAGTGAAAAACAGATAATTAGGTACGTACAGTACTTTATTGTATTGTTATCATGTAAATGTATAAGTGAAAATTTATATAAGAAGGTTTTTAAAATATTTTAGATAATACGAAAACNATGTCAATTTTAGTATTGTCGTAAAATTAATTGTAAAGGTATAAGAAAAATTTGAAATTGTTTAAATTTTATAACAGTGAAAAACAGATAATTACGTACGTACTTTATTGTATTGTTATCATGTAAATGTATAAGTGAAAATTTATATAAGAAGGTTTTTAAAATATTTTAGATAATACGAAAACCGTATGTTTCTTAGAATAAAGTGTGTTAATGGCTAAAAAAGTTTGGTAATTCCATAATAACAAGTAAACATAGGAGATGGAAATTTGTAGTTTTAATATCTCAATAACCTGTAAAATAAAAAGGTATGTTTTTAAGAAACAATACCTAATATGTTTGTTGTTTGTAATTTTAGTGTTGTAACTTATGAACTTTTGTTTTTAGTTGGCTAAGAAGGGGCAATAAATGCCCGAAACGTGTGTAAATAATATCAACACGTATCAACTAAATAAAATTTGATGATAAAAATTGCCAAGTGCCTGAAAATAANGATAATTAGGTACGTACTTTATTGTATTGTTATCAGGTAAATGTATAAGTGAAAATTTATATAATAAGGTTTTTAAAATATTTTAGATAATACGAAAGCCGTATGTTTCTTAGAATAAAGAGTGTTAAAGGCCTAAAAAGTTTTGGTAATTCCATAATAACAAGTAAACATAGGAGATGGAAATATGTGGTTTTAATATTTTAATAACCTGTAAAATAAAAAGGTATGTTTTAAGAAACAATGCCTAATATATTTGTTGTTTGTAATTTTATAGTGTTGTAACTTATAAACTTTTCTTTTTAGTTGGCTGAGGAGGGGCAATAAATGCACGAAACGTGTGTAAATAATATCAACACGTATCAACTAAATGAAATTTAATGATAAAAATTGCCAAGTGCCTGAATATAAATACAATAATAATTTGTATTTGAATTACTAGTGTTGCAATACATTTCACACAGATATGTATTTTCAAGTATTCTAATGATTTAAATTATACATTGTAATTTGTAATATGGATCGACTTCTTTCTAAGGTGATCGAGTCCAGAGTGAAAAGTCCATTGTTTAGAGACATCGTCTATCATAACACGATCGCTTGCAACCATATACTACAAATAACATCGTAACAAACTTCATCTATATTTTATAAAAACAACTCACGAAACAAATAAAGCTTGTACTTCTAACATAAGCTCTAATTCTCCATTGATTACAAATACAAGAATTACGTATAAAATTAATAATTATGTAGGCAAAAACAATTTTGAATGTGACTGAATATTGAAAAACCTATTGTGCAATATACATAAAGTGTAATTTCAACTTAAGATTATACCGAAACACAGGAATTTTAAAAACTTATTTGCTATTGTGCAGTGTTTAATTAATCAATCGACGACGAATTAGAAACAGACTTTACAACACAGTGTATTTTTTGTTCCATAACTCCAGTTATTTCTATCAATGTTGAAAATGCTGAATATAACCCTTCGATTACCTGAAATGAATAAAATTCACCGTACTAATAATCGCTTAAGCATGAATATAAAATGACATTTACCTTTATGACAAAGTCCTTTTTCACGTAGAAAAATCCTCCAATTGATAATCCCAAAAGGAACTTCGTAAAACTCTTGACAAAGCAAGTCAACTGTAAAAGATTACAGTTTAATTATGATATTTATTTGAATATTAGATTACTTTTACTTAACAAATACATAACAACAGACAACTGTGTTGTTTGGTAAAATTAACATTTTAAAAACAGGTATTAATTTATCACCATTTATCACAGAAAATCTAGCAATATAATTGTGAATAATACACCTCAAACAGTATTTAAAGTGTTAAAATTTTTTTCGCAATGAATTGTGCTTTTCCTATAAAAAATAAGAAGAATATTGTTATCTATATCAAGCGTTATCAAAATTATCTTGTGAATGGAAATATTCTAAAATTAGTAAGAACTTAACAAAACGTGCTTTTAGTAAAAACTAAAACACCAGTTTCTTTTGAATTAATAATAAATAAAGTTAATGAAAGCACGTCCTGTAGGTTTTTACTAATTTTAGACTATAAATCGCACTTAGTATACAATAATAAACAAAAAATGCTGCAAAAACTTGTTCCGCTGTTGTAGTTTATAACGATTCACATTTTAAATTGAATGCCTAAAAAAGCGTTTAAAAATAAATTTAAAATGTGTATAAATTACAGGAATAAACAACATTTTCACCGAGCATTACGTGTAGTTTAGTTGTAGCAGCAGATTTTTCATTACTTTTACAAATTTACTAGTGCATTGTGATTCCCCACATTCAACGTTTCTGAATATGCAGCGTGATTTAAGATTTCGATTTAGCATATAATTCGTAAGGAAATTAAAAATTTAAAAAAATACCTTAAGCTTAAAAGTCAAAGGGAGATCTGCTGATGAAATGTTTTCGATGGACACGAAGTTGTCGTGGAGCTGAAATGAAAATAGTGAATTATTTGAAAGCAAAAAGTAAAAAAGAATATCAAAGTTACAAATTATTTTAATATAGTTTTTCATTTTATTTTATCAATCGTTATAAATTGTATTTCGTAATTTGAAGTGTTCGAGTGTCTTCAAATTACGATTTACGTAACAGCCTTATGCACACAGCATTCAACTACAAGTCATTAAAAATACTGAAGATGAGCATGTGTCAGTTTTTTTCTATTGTGATTTAAACAATTAAAAAATATTTTCTGCTAAAGTTTAAAAAACTTTAAATAAATTATCAGTGAAGACAATATTTAAGAAATAAATACATTCAACGCTATACTTAATGTTACTCCTACTCTTAAGTGTAGCCTTATAAGTCAAAGTTTTTATCAGTTTATCACGCATTTTAAATATTTTTTACCAGTACAATTAATTTTCTCTCATTTTCATTTATTCGTCGGTTACATAAATCGCAATCTGTGAAATTACGGATTAGAATAAAAAAGTTTTCGGATTAATCGACGTTACGACTCTACACGAGTACATAATATATAAAATCATTATTATAACTCTGCAACCAACTTTAGCGAACGGAAAAATAGCAGAAAAGAAAAAGAATAACCTTTCCCTTACATAAATCTATATACCGTGTTTCCCCGAAAATAAGACATCCGCAGAAAATAAGACCTAGCACAGATTTTGCTGAATTGCGAAATATAAAAACTCCCCCTGAAAGTAAAACCTAGCGAAGTTTTTTTTCAATCGTAACGGTCATCGACAGATGGTTGAAAGTGGCCGTTGGCTTTTTGAAAGTACAGCCACTGATTGGTCTGCAGACAATTACGCCACACGGCATGATTTGCATAAGACTATGGCTTGGGAATCACAGATTTGCATAACGTTACGGCTGGTGATGGCTAATTGGTCGGCTGGGAATCACACCACATGACATTTGCATAGTGCTATGGTTCAGTAAGCACTAATTGGTCATCCAGTCCGATGTTGACGCTATAAAAAGGCGACAGTTCGACACACTGGATATACGTCACTCTCGTCTAAGTTCAATTTGGGAATTTTTTTGTTCAATAATAAATGTGAATTCTTCTTCCTGGAAAAAGTAAGACATTCCCTGAAAATAAGACCTAGCGCATTTTTCAGAGCAAAAATTAATATAAGATACTGTCTTATTTTCGGGGAAACACGGTATATAAAATGTTTATGTATCAACACTTAAACTAGAAGTTATACATCGAAAAATTTATGCGTTTCATTTTAGTACAATTCTTTAAAATAAAACGTTAAGTACGTTGCTTTAAGATAAAAGATTAAGTACGTTGCTTTAAGATAAAATTGTACTAAGATGTTAAATGGAAAAACATAAAAATTTTATTAAACGTAACTTGCAGTTATGTAATTAATATGAATAATGTAATTATTCAATGTGTTATTTCTAGTTCAAATGTTGATACAGAAACTCATTATCTGTATAGATTTATAAAAAGGAAAGATTACCGTTTGGCTTATGTGCTATTTGGAGTAAGCTGTACAATTATAAATCTTAATAAAAAGTTGTTTGTATTTAGATAGCAACCTGAAATGTAGTACAGGTAACCCCCGTATAATATGGTAGTTACGTTCCAAAAAATTGCCGTGTTATGCGAATCCGTGTTATACGAAACAAATAACTAGTACGAAAAGGAGGGTTAGGTTCCAGAAATTAAAAAACATGCTATTTTTATATTTAAGATAAATATCTTTATTAAAGTTTTTTTAAGTGATACATATTAATAGGCTATAAATTAAACAATGTTTTATTCGTCATCACTAAAAGCACTATTAACAGATAGCGTTTTTTGGAAAGTTTTCCTTATCCTCTGAGTATTTTTCTGCATTATCTTCAGATCCATGCTTCACCTTTGCGAAATGTATGTAATTTTAGATTGCTTACTTATAGTTAAAAGGTCTTTATAAATTTTTTATATGGTGCTAAGCACTTATGAAGAATAAAGCAAGTATGGAATAAGGGAAAAACATCTGGCAGCATCAGAAGCAGAAGCGTCGAGATCTGACAACATTAAAACAAGTTTCGAAAAAGACCATGTGTATCGACAGAAGGAAAAGAAAATTTACATACTTAAGTACTAATAGTTCACGAAAATAATTTTTGTTAACTATTATTTCTTAAGTATGTAAAAATTTATTACATTTCATGTTGTACGAGGGTTTTATTCAATCCCTCGCACTGTGTCAGAGTTAATCCGTGCTATAACAAAACCGTGTTATACGGGGATAGTACCAATTCTTGAACCGTGTTAGAGTGAATCCGTGCTATAGAAGTGCCGTGTTATACGGGAGTTACCTGTATTTAATTATCATTAATATAAAATTTTCTTTGTGATCAAATTTCTGTATAACTGTATGCCTATATGCACACGCATATTTTACTTTATTTTTCAAGACTGGATTAACCGATATATTAAAAATTAGTCAGGGTTATTTCTGTGTTGTGTTCACTGATACAAATGCATTTCTAAATACGAAGCCGGAAAAAAGTAAACACAGCATTATCTCGAATAATTTGTGAGTACAAATTACTTTAAAATCGATATTTAAAATATAACTAATTCAAAAATAGTCTGTTTTACTTCTAGAAATAAAAACAATTTTACAATAATTTATAGTTTTGAAATCTGAAAGCCAAATTAACAGTACCTTTGTACTGTTCTATTATTTCGAATATCAATTAAATAGAACTACAGCTAACTTTAGTTTAATGCTAGCAGTGAAAAATTTCTATGCTGTAGTGTGATTAAAAATGCATATATTTTTAGTTAGCTGTAGTTATAGACAATTGAAATTGGTAAAACTAGAGTTTAGTACACTAAAATCTATATTTCAAATAGAAAATTATTTGAATATTAATTTTAGTTTGTCAAAATTAATAGTTAAGAGCAATATACACCTATTGTGACAGGTATAACTTTGTCATATATAAATTATAAAAGTTTAAGTAGTATATAAATAATTTAAGCGAATTAAAAAAGTTAATATATATTACTAATTACTTATCTAAAACTTGTTAGATCTAAATTTTCAAACGTTATATATGTTTAAAATTAGACAAATTAGAACTTTCAAACAAACTATTTTACATTACATACAACACATTGTTCACTTACCGACGTGGCAGTGGCAGAAAAACCATAACTGAATAAAATTAATCCAGCAGTAAATAGCAAAGAAAAAATTATTGTGCACAATTTTATTTCAAAGTTTATTTCAACAAACAGTGCTTCATACGAAAAGAAGCAGCTTAAATACAGGTAAAAGGTGTAATTAAGACAAAGCCACTCGCTCATATCTTCATTCAACGCGTCGATACATTGCCAAAGTTCAACGTGTTTTCGGATGATACTCTCCAATGTCTGTCGTAAGAACCGTTGTTTGATATTCAGTTTAGCTATTTCTTTCGACATTTTAACCAATCTTTTCTGTACAATATACGCTGTTAATGAAACTCCGACAGAAATTGCTATAATGTGACCAACGGTGTACAGATAATGCAGAGCATGTAGAACAACCACGAGGAACANAAACTAGAAGTTATACATCGAAAAATTTATGCGTTTCATTTTAGTACAATTCTTTAAAATAAAACGTTAAGTACGTTGCTTTAAGATAAAAGATTAAGTACGTTGCTTTAAGATAAAATTGTACTAAGATGTTAAATGGAAAAACATAAAAATTTTATTAAACGTAACTTGCAGTTATGTAATTAATATGAATAATGTAATTATTCAATGTGTTATTTCTAGTTCAAATGTTGATACAGAAACTCATTATCTGTATAGATTTATAAAAAGGAAAGATTACCGTTTGGCTTATGTGCTATTTGGAGTAAGCTGTACAATTATAAATCTTAATAAAAAGTTGTTTGTATTTAGATAGCAACCTGAAATGTAGTACAGGTAACCCCCGTATAATATGGTAGTTACGTTCCAAAAAATTGCCGTGTTATGCGAATCCGTGTTATACGAAACAAATAACTAGTACGAAAAGGAGGGTTAGGTTCCAGAAATTAAAAAACATGCTATTTTTATATTTAAGATAAATATCTTTATTAAAGTTTTTTTAAGTGATACATATTAATAGGCTATAAATTAAACAATGTTTTATTCGTCATCACTAAAAGCACTATTAACAGATAGCGTTTTTTGGAAAGTTTTCCTTATCCTCTGAGTATTTTTCTGCATTATCTTCAGATCCATGCTTCACCTTTGCGAAATGTATGTAATTTTAGATTGCTTACTTATAGTTAAAAGGTCTTTATAAATTTTTTATATGGTGCTAAGCACTTATGAAGAATAAAGCAAGTATGGAATAAGGGAAAAACATCTGGCAGCATCAGAAGCAGAAGCGTCGAGATCTGACAACATTAAAACAAGTTTCGAAAAAGACCATGTGTATCGACAGAAGGAAAAGAAAATTTACATACTTAAGTACTAATAGTTCACGAAAATAATTTTTGTTAACTATTATTTCTTAAGTATGTAAAAATTTATTACATTTCATGTTGTACGAGGGTTTTATTCAATCCCTCGCACTGTGTCAGAGTTAATCCGTGCTATAACAAAACCGTGTTATACGGGGATAGTACCAATTCTTGAACCGTGTTAGAGTGAATCCGTGCTATAGAAGTGCCGTGTTATACGGGAGTTACCTGTATTTAATTATCATTAATATAAAATTTTCTTTGTGATCAAATTTCTGTATAACTGTATGCCTATATGCACACGCATATTTTACTTTATTTTTCAAGACTGGATTAACCGATATATTAAAAATTAGTCAGGGTTATTTCTGTGTTGTGTTCACTGATACAAATGCATTTCTAAATACGAAGCCGGAAAAAAGTAAACACAGCATTATCTCGAATAATTTGTGAGTACAAATTACTTTAAAATCGATATTTAAAATATAACTAATTCAAAAATAGTCTGTTTTACTTCTAGAAATAAAAACAATTTTACAATAATTTATAGTTTTGAAATCTGAAAGCCAAATTAACAGTACCTTTGTACTGTTCTATTATTTCGAATATCAATTAAATAGAACTACAGCTAACTTTAGTTTAATGCTAGCAGTGAAAAATTTCTATGCTGTAGTGTGATTAAAAATGCATATATTTTTAGTTAGCTGTAGTTATAGACAATTGAAATTGGTAAAACTAGAGTTTAGTACACTAAAATCTATATTTCAAATAGAAAATTATTTGAATATTAATTTTAGTTTGTCAAAATTAATAGTTAAGAGCAATATACACCTATTGTGACAGGTATAACTTTGTCATATATAAATTATNAGGCAGTAATCGGAAAAATTGAATTTTACATCATACAAAATGATTTTATCAGCAGACTGGGCAGAGATAACTCACTAATTTGTCGTCAGATGTCAACGAAAACCTTTTTCCAATTATTTTTATATGAATTCCCAATAGACAATTTTTAATGACATAGGTATATTTTCTACGGATTATTTTGCATTTAATTTTTGAGTTTTAATAAATATTTACGTTGTAAAAAAATTTAATTGTATTCTCACCAATAAAATTTTAACGTTCAAACAATGAGCAAATTATTAATTCTTGTATAAATATTCTTTGTTTCTAAGAGCAATTTTACCGACAAATATGTACATAAAAGTAATTAAATAGACAAGTTATTTTATAGTAATAAAAGTATTTTACTTGCCTTTCTTGAAAGTTTTCCAACCATTTCAGTCCACGTTCCATTTTCCAATAATCGCCCATAAAAAACGTCTAACGGCTTAACAATGNAGTAATAAATTTCTATTTTAGCAAATTTTCCTTTTTCCCCTTTATATTCGCTCAATACACAGTGAACAGAAATTGGTCTTCTTTTTAGAATGCTGTATTGGACCGAGATATAACTCGATATTAATGCACATATTATTGATTCCAAGAAAGCATTTTCCTTGTACATATTGGTAATTCGCACACCGTAGAAGTTTCCATCAATTAACCTTATCAAGAACAGAATATTGATCAACCATAGAAAGAACTCTACGAAATGCGTGTAGATTCAAAAGAGCAGAAAAGATGCAAGGTTTCTAGATACACATGAACACGGTTTAATTATATTTAATCCAAATGCAGCAGCAGAGTCCATTAACGGAGCCAACAAATAAGTCAAACACACCATTTTTCAAAAAAAGCGTAAATTATATACTAATAGAAGTCAAAATTTCTGCTTATATGCAATAATTCAATTTACTGCGCATTTACAATTATATTTTAATCAGACTTGAAAGACGTTAAACCTCTTGTAATAACGTTATTGTATGTTACTGCAGAGGAGTTTCTATAGTTACAGCATTGAGTTATTAATTCATACACTAACCAAATAAAATAGAAAAATCCCATTTCATAACACTACGTTTACTTGCATATAAATATGAAGTTATATAATTTTAATTTCCAGTAGTCAGAATTCAGTCAGAATTGTTTTAAATTGAGAGACTAAATGTATATTCACCATGCAAGTATATTTACGCACGCACACTAGTAAATAAGTTTTTAAATTTATGACATATTTATAATAATTGTTTCTCTATAGAAACAATTGTCTCATTTTATATTATCTTGAAACACGAATAGATTTTTATGCTACTTAATGTTTAATTTATGTAGATATTCGCTGCAGCCTGACTCAGCGCTAAAATTACGATAAAATTAAAATAGATATGTTTTTCGGAAATGTATTTTTTCATTAATTTTTTATTTTTTATATAAATGTGTATTAACAAATAATGAAAAATTTAATTTTTTATCAATACAAAGTTCTGGATAAAATAAATTAATGTTAAAAATAATAAAAAGTCCAGCTAATGTTAAAATACGATAAAGTGTCAAAATACTGTGAAAGATTTTTTAAGCTGATTGTGAATGTGGCAATTGTTTCGAGAAATAATTTACTGTTTTAATGCAATAAATTTATTATTTTATTAGCCGAATTAAAATGATATTACACAAAATTGTAGACGTTACTTGCCAAATCGAATCTCTGCTCCGTGGGTAAGTATAAATGTGTCTACTTGACTCGTATATATCCCGTTACATGCTCATGTCATTCTATTTAAATCTACATGATATTCGCAAGTTCGAATTAGTTCTTGCACATTTAACGTGAAAAGCGAAAGAAAGTCGTAAAAAATCGCTTGCAGCCCACACGTGCAGGTAGAATAACACAAATCATGAAAAATTGATTTCGTCGCAGTATCGTCAATATTAAATGCCTGGCGTAGATCAAAGATAATTTTTCGCAGGTATTAATGTAAACTAACATAAATCATAGACTGATTCGATACTTCGCAAACGACTCTCTTACAGTTTTTAATTTTACCATGGATTTAAGTGTAAAATTATGATTTCGAATATCTCCGACCATAGATGAAGTTTTAAAGTTTCGGCTTCGTCACCACATTCGCTTTGCCAGTTGTACACATAGAGTTTGGCGAAATGATAAAGCGATCGTTAAATAATGACATTAAATTTATCGTAAACACAAAGTACGTAAAATAAGTTGGAAAAAAATAATCAAATCGTAAAATAATCGGTAATTAATGCTGATTATGAATTAAATGACCAAGAATAATAACTTTTACATAAGTCATAATTTCGCAGATTTAGCAAAGTATTCATATTTTATCTGGCTAATTTCGTTTATTGATTAAATAAGCAATAAATAAGAAAATTGAAAGCATCTATAAATTTCATGGTACATTAAGAAAATGGTCATAAAACAGAATTTATTAGTTTCAGTTCGCGTTTAATCTAATAAACGTATTATGATTGGACAGCATTTCATTAGATCAGCAAATAATTCTAATTTACGTAACACTCGCATCTCTTGAACAATATTAAGTCGATCAAGTATAATATGAATAGTGCGTTGAGATAAAAAAAAAATGAATATTTTAATTACAAATATGATTTTACGACTTAAGAGAAGAGCGTATTACATATAAAATAAAGAAGTTAAAAGATGCTCGGATTTTCGAAGCTTAATTGCATTGAAATATTTCAAGTGTAGTTAATTAAAAATTGAATGCGCGGTAGATACGACTGTTACGTAAATCATAATTTCGTGCAACTCTCGTAAAATTATTCTTATAAGAACATATCTATAATTTGAAATCTACTACAGACATAAATTCATATTTGATTTGTTTGCTTTCAATTAAAGTAGAGATCATAAGTCATAAACGTAGTCTTATTAAAAGACATCAATAAAGATATCTTTTAAGACAAATACTATTACAGTAGAGCCTCGATTATCCGACCCAATTGGTGACTGTGGTTGGTCGGATAATTGAAAAGTCGGATAACCGAAAAGTATGAGAAAATCCATTATTAGTGTAGTATATTATTATATCCCATGTAATTAGTATATTAGTATATCGCTATTAACCTACTTTGCGTTGAATTTTCATCGATGTTAAGCCTAACAAAAATTATTTAAAATAATAATCGTCGCTATTGTATCGTTAAAAATTAGAAAATTAAGCCTCGTTTAAATACTGNTGATACAGAGCAGTCCAAAGTAATAAATTTCTATTTTAGCAAATTTTCCTTTTTCCCCTTTATATTCGCTCAATACACAGTGAACAGAAATTGGTCTTCTTTTTAGAATGCTGTATTGGACCGAGATATAACTCGATATTAATGCACATATTATTGATTCCAAGAAAGCATTTTCCTTGTACATATTGGTAATTCGCACACCGTAGAAGTTTCCATCAATTAACCTTATCAAGAACAGAATATTGATCAACCATAGAAAGAACTCTACGAAATGCGTGTAGATTCAAAAGAGCAGAAAAGATGCAAGGTTTCTAGATACACATGAACACGGTTTAATTATATTTAATCCAAATGCAGCAGCAGAGTCCATTAACGGAGCCAACAAATAAGTCAAACACACCATTTTTCAAAAAAAGCGTAAATTATATACTAATAGAAGTCAAAATTTCTGCTTATATGCAATAATTCAATTTACTGCGCATTTACAATTATATTTTAATCAGACTTGAAAGACGTTAAACCTCTTGTAATAACGTTATTGTATGTTACTGCAGAGGAGTTTCTATAGTTACAGCATTGAGTTATTAATTCATACACTAACCAAATAAAATAGAAAAATCCCATTTCATAACACTACGTTTACTTGCATATAAATATGAAGTTATATAATTTTAATTTCCAGTAGTCAGAATTCAGTCAGAATTGTTTTAAATTGAGAAACTAAATGTATATTCACCATGCAAGTATATTTACGCACGCACACTAGTAAATAAGTTTTTAAATTTATGACATATTTATAATAATTGTTTCTCTATAGAAACAATTGTCTCATTTTATATTATCTTGAAACACGAATAGATTTTTATGCTACTTAATGTTTAATTTATGTAGATATTCGCTGCAGCCTGACTCAGCGCTAAAATTACGATAAAATTAAAATAGATATGTTTTTCGGAAATGTATTTTTTCATTAATTTTTTATTTTTTATATAAATGTGTATTAACAAATAATGAAAAATTTAATTTTTTATCAATACAAAGTTCTGGATAAAATAAATTAATGTTAAAAATAATAAAAAGTCCAGCTAATGTTAAAATACGATAAAGTGTCAAAATACTGTGAAAGATTTTTTAAGCTGATTGTGAATGTGGCAATTGTTTCGAGAAATAATTTACTGTTTTAATGCAATAAATTTATTATTTTATTAGCCGAATTAAAATGATATTACACAAAATTGTAGACGTTACCTGCCAAATCGAATCTCTGCTCCGTGGGTAAGTATAAATGTGTCTACTTGACTCGTATATATCCCGTTACATGCTCATATCATTCTATTTAAATCTACATGATATTCGCAAGTTCGAATTAGTTCTTGCACATTTAACGTGAAAAGCGAAAGAAAGTCGTAAAAAATCGCTTGCAGCCCACACGTGCAGGTAGAATAACACAAATCATGAAAAATTGATTTCGTCGCAGTATCGTCAATATTAAATGCCTGGCGTAGATCAAAGATAATTTTTCGCAGGTATTAATGTAAACTAACATAAATCATAGACTGATTCGATACTTCGCAAACGACTCTCTTACAGTTTTTAATTTTACCATGGATTTAAGTGTAAAATTATGATTTCGAATATCTCCGACCATAGATGAAGTTTTAAAGTTTCGGCTTCGTCACCACATTCGCTTTGCCAGTTGTACACATAGAGTTTGGCGAAATGATAAAGCGATCGTTAAATAATGACATTAAATTTATCGTAAACACAAAGTACGTAAAATAAGTTGGAAAAAAATAATCAAATCGTAAAATAATCGGTAAT
Organism: Centruroides sculpturatus; assembly: GCF_000671375.1. NCBI lineage: Eukaryota > Metazoa > Arthropoda > Arachnida > Scorpiones > Buthidae > Centruroides > Centruroides sculpturatus. The sequence continues at coordinate 2,812 of NW_019385732.1, read as the reverse complement.
TAATGCTGATTATGAATTAAATGACCAAGAATAATAACTTTTACATAAGTCATAATTTTGCAGATTTAGCAAAGTATTCATATTTTATCTGGCTAATTTCGTTTATTGATTAAATAAGCAATAAATAAGAAAATTGAAAGCATCTATAAATTTTATGGTACATTAAGAAAATGGTCATAAAACAGAATTTATTAGTTTCAGTTCGCGTTTAATCTAATAAACGTATTATGATTGGACAGCATTTCATTAGATCAGCAAATAATTCTAATTTACGTAACACTCGCATCTCTTGAACAATATTAAGTCGATCAAGTATAATATGAATAGTGCGTTGAGATAATAAAAAAATGAATATTTTAATTACAAATATGATTTTACGACTTAAGAGAAGAGCGTATTACATATAAAATAAGAAAGTTAAAAGATGCTCGGATTTTCGAAGCTTAATTGCATTGAAATATTTCAAGTGTAGTTAATTAAAAATTGAATGCGCGGTAGATACGACTGTTACGTAAATCATAATTTCGTGCAACTCTCGTAAAATTATTCTTATAAGAACATATCTATAATTTGAAATCTACTACAGACATAAATTCATATTTGATTTGTTTGCTTTCAATTAAAGTAGAGATCATAAGTCATAAACGTAGTCTTATTAAAAGACATCAATAAAGATATCTTTTAAGACAAATACTATTACAGTAGAGCCTCGATTATCCGACCCAATTGGTGACTGTGGTTGGTCGGATAATTGAAAAGTCGGATAACCGAAAAGTATGAGAAAATCCATTATTAGTGTAGTATATTATTATATCCCATGTAATTAGTATATTAGTATATCGCTATTAACCTACTTTGCGTTGAATTTTCATCGATGTTAAGCCTAACAAAAATTATTTAAAATAATAATCGTCGCTATTGTATCGTTAAAAATTAGAAAATTAAGCCTCGTTTAAATACTGGCNAAATAGAAGTGATGCACACAAATACGAGAGAAAACGTGATTATTTTTATATTACAGTAATATATACTTATAAATATTTATTTTAATTTAAAATTTTTGTAATATAACGTAATTCATAATTTGTTCATATTACTTGTATCATGAATACAATACACATGAATATTTCCTGCAGAAAATTAGTCTGGAAGATTTCATTTAACTAAGCTGGGAAAACAATGAGTTACAATTAAAGTACAGTATATAAATGTCATATTATTTTAATTAATTACTCTTAACTCGTTTGGCATTTTCCTGAAACATTAAAAAATTAGTTTCTCTTTAACATTTTATTTATGACGCGTTTTCCTTACTTTTGTATATTTTATCCTTTCTGATTTCTAAATTCTGATGAAATTTCTTATTTTAAATTTCAATTAGTAAAATATAGAGTTTAGATAAATATACTTAAATAAATACTTCACTTATTTTCTGAAACTCAATTACACTTTATTACACTATATCCAATTCGATAATTATAGGACAGTTACAGATAACGTAATAAATGACGAAATTACTTATTTACATTATATCGTTGTAATTATTTTATTATATCGTTTATATAACAGTAAATCTTTTTCGTATTTTTACAGTCTATTTTCTTTCATTAAGTTATGGCAACACAACTCTGTCAATCTGTCTACGGCGATGCGTTTCAAGTGGTGTTTTAAATGGTAACTGGCCCTATTCAGGCGTTCCATATGTGAAAAAAAAACAGAAAATTTAATGTGGCCAGCCCATGCTGGCCAGGTGCGAACCCACAACCGAATTTTCAGTGTTCAGGAAACAGAATTGCTTTGTCACTGGTGGGCCATATATTTATGGTCATGCAATTTAGTATATTAATTAACGATATATAACATATCGATAGAATATTTACCAACTTTAAATGAGCATTTGTAGCCCCGTACTTCTGCTGCGAAAATTTAATTATAGGTTCAAAAGTGCGAGTGATAAAAACAAGTTGAAAAACAATGCTCTAATAAAAGATTAATCGTGAATGAAAAACAACGAAATAAAAAACAAAAACAAACTTTTCGTCGTTTAATGTCAGTTCACATTATTAGCAACGCTACATCTACATTTATTTCGGCTTCTGCCATTTTAAGCTAAACATGGTTATAGGTTATAGGTTATGACGTTTTTCTGAACTTTTATGATTTTGAAGCAGTAACACAACTATCAACAGGTGTCAAAATAAACGTTAGGCAGCTCATGCGGTTTTTCATTTTTAGCACAGCTGATGTCTCTGCTGTGCTAAAAACGATCGACGAATAAGATTCCTGAAAGTGATGACATTGTAAACAAGTCACCACTTTCAGAAATCTTATTCGTCAACGTCTAAATCTTACGGCCAGAAAAAATTTTCCACTGATCATCTCTTGAGTTGATTTTTTAGAAATTTTACGCGTGTGCGATGTTACATTTTTCTCGATTTTGTTTTCAGTTTACGTTTTCAGTGGTGTTTTTTTGTAAGTGCAGGTCCAGCCTTATTTTGAGTACTGTGTAAAAAACGTATAAATGTATTAAACTAAGATTCGTGTAATATTTGAGGGGTATTTTACGAAATTACACGAGACATTTTCGAAATACATTAGTTCAAAATAATATGAAAATTATAATTACAATGTATATTTTTAGTTTGTGAGCAACATATTATCTTCTGTCAGTCTACCGGGATTCGTTCGAACGGTTGTCGACTTCACTGGATCGATTCCTTGCATTCTGTTCTGTACTAATTTAAATACAACAACCTTCCTACCAACAATTGGTGGCGCTCTCTGTTATAAATATTTCATTACATTTTTTTTT
>NW_019385731.1:291253-300997 GCF_000671375.1 Centruroides sculpturatus | reverse complement strand
AATTTTACATTTTATTTATTTTTGGATGGAATCAAAAGTGTGGTTTGTTTGTTCATTTATTTATATATATTGATTCTGAAATTCAATTAAGGTATTATTTATTTTCTTTCAATTTCAGATATATACTTTTAGATTTTATTAATGAAATTGCTGACTTTTGTTAATCTTTAAGAAGTTTAATTTTAATGTATTGTAAAATGAAGGTTAAGCTTCCTTAACAGATACCATACATACACACTAGTGATGTTCAGTTTGAGTTCTATTTATATAAATTTTCAATTGAAATTATACTAATATAAGTATAAATGTTGATAATTTTTCATTTCTCTTGCAAATTAAAATGAAAGGCTATGAAGTAATTTATGTTAATTTGTTTGAAAAAATTCATGTTAATATACCTCCCATATAAAAAAAAAAAATATAAATGTCTTGAAGATGATTTCCTGTGAAAGTTTCATTTTCGTAATAATATTTTGTATAACTGTTATGTAAACTGAGCATCACCTGTATTAATAAAATTATATTATTACTTTTATGTATTTATATATTATTTTTGCTTCCTTTTTTTTAGTTTTATTTTTGATTTACAGCATATTACCGACACTCACACTAACTGTTAATAATTAATTGAGCAAAGTCAACACCGCATATTTACATAGACGTGTTTATTAAACAATGACTTTTTAACAATTTATCGCCCATATTGAAACCCAACATCAATTAATAATAATAATGCTAATTGAGTTAAATGGTCTCGAGCCAACCTCTTCCTTTTAATTACAATTAAACTTTCCAATGAAATTAAAATTAATGCGCGAAACTTAACAGTCTAACAGCGTTTTGTATCTAAGATACACTCTCTTGAACATCGCTCATCTTTTCGATAAATTATCTTATTTACAAACAATTTTCCATACAAAATAATTTTGATGTAGATCAATTTTTACCTGATCCGAGTACAGACTTGCAGGGCCTGGATTTACTCATTTTTTAAATAAGACCTTTGCTTGTAGGCCCATGCTTAACCGTAAACAGTTGTCCTTGCACTTTCAATATTTGGTTGGGGGAAGGGCCTCTGTGTTATAGCTTAGGGTCACGTGTCTGTAAACTGCCATCGGCATCAGGTAAAAATGTACAATTTTAATCGAATCATACGGACAAACTATCCAAAATCCAACAAAATTGCAAGTGGACCAAAAATAAGCACAAAATTTAATGTAATACAAATTGACATGCCGAGTGGACTTTGGATTGTTTGCCGCATCTTTTTATTAAATATATTACATTTATAATTTTTTTTCTATATACAAACAATTTGATATATTATTTGCCAACAAATAACATTAAATAATACNTTCAAATACTGGCATGTCCTTAGGAACCCTCTCATGGTCACACCAGTGCTGCTAGCTAAAACATGCATATCAACAAAAATAATATTGGAATAGCCCAAGACATAGCCAAATATTGAAGCACCACAGCACTAGCGGAAATTTGAATTTGCTGATTAGAACGCTTTTGGTTAACCGGTGTTTCTGTTGATTGGTATTTGGATAATCGATGCTCTACTGTACTAAAGATTATGGGCTTTTATTAAACAGATATACATGTCATGTAATCTCTATCCTCTCTCTATTCTTTCATCAGCAAGTGTTTCTGATGTAAAATAAGCATTTTCTTATTTTTGCAATACTGAATTTTATTCGTGATTATGTTGTATTAATTGAAGTTAACATAAACATTGATACCAAGAATCTCCATTTAGCATTATTGTTTCTTTAACAATGACATTTAAAGACAATACTGTCCATATAAAACAAAATATCAATTGCAATTTTATTATACAGTACTATATTTCATAATAAATCTTTCAACTGATTTGATTGCTGTTATTTATGAAATGAAAAATGGAAAAATTGTTATAATTTTAAACTGGCCAATTAATAATTTATAATCATGATATTGTTTTTGATAATATACCATAATTAATGTTTTGAGATACTTTAGTTTGTTTAGGGGAAATTGGTTTTTAAATCTAAAATAAAAAAAAAATTTTTTAAATTGAAATTTATCAAAATCCGAATGAATATTTTCTTGTAAAAAAGATTTTTTTTTGGTTCATTTTTATATTATTTCAGCTAATTATGCTACATGACAAAGCTGTTAATCAAAATCATATCAGTTTGCAAAATTCTACTTATAACCTGTGGGTATAACTTTTGTGGCTGTATGTTAGTTTAAAATTACTGCATATTGGAAAAACTGAGCATTTGTGAATAGTTTAAATGAATGAAATTTAGTTTGGTATTTAGAGTTTTTCCAAATATAAATGTATTTTGATTTCTAAAGTGTGTTAAATATTTAAGATTAGCTTACCTGTTGTGCATTGCTGCGATTTCAGAAGAAAGGAAATTCAAGCAAACTCATTATAAAATTCAATTTACATTTTATCCTTTTTATTGAAACTTATTATTATTCATTTTCATCGGGAAAACATTTCAAAGTGTCGTTACAATTCCATTTATGTATTGGAGTGCTTGTGGATTCACGATATTTTTTGTTTTTCCGTCTGGTGTGTACACACACAAATCAGAAGGTTTTCCGAGGCGTGAGATGGCCACATACAGTTGGCCATGCGAGAAGCACGGATTCTCCAAATTTAGCCCACACACTTGCAGCGATTGTCAGAAGTGCGATATTCCCCATTTTTATATATATATTTTAATCCTTTATAATTTTAATTATTTAATTGCTCCTTTCTCTCTTCCTTGGCGTGTTGTGAAATTTCTGATAGTTGGATAATAAACCGTTTTATTGTAATTTGTCTTTTTAAATTATTTTAAGTCGATATTAAAATTTGGAAAAGGGGATCCCTAGATCAGTAAAATAGGTGAATTTCCTCCTACAACTTCGGTTGTTGTTCGGGATACAGTTAAGGTTTTAACAAAGTTCAAGTGAATACATAATTAGCAAAAAATAGTTGAAATAAAGTGATTAAACAAAAATTATTACAGATATCGTAAATAACAGTTCACAAATGCATATATAGAGATATTTTTTGAAGGGGGAAATGGTCTTCACAATTTGAAATCCATTGATCTCACGATGAAATGCTCGTATACCTCTGTTGTAGGATCATGCCATATGTCGTAGGATAAATGTACTATGCCGGACACAGAGTATATTAAACAACTTCTCAAAGTTTCATGGCAATCGGATAAACGGCGTGGTAATGCTTGAAGGACACGCACACACACTCACTCACACTCATTTTTATATATATAGGTATGATACTTAGAGATATTCCACTAGTTGTTAAATTTGTTTGTTTAATTGGGATAAAGTTATTTATTATAGATATTTTTAAATTAAAATTCTCATATTTTAAAATGAGTAATTGACTTGCAGATTTACATCTATTTGGGACTCGCAGTGATGTGCGCCTTTATTTTGTATGACACTCAAGTGGTGGTTGAGAAATTTCGCAGAGGTGAAGAGGACTTCATTTGGTATGTATAACAACATTTCATTTTATAGATACTAAATGTTAGTTTTTTTTTAATTTGATAGATTTATGAATAAGATTTTCGTAATAGGCTTATATTTTAGGAAATATTGTTTATAAATTAGACTTTAAAATCCTAGAAACATTTCAGTTAGATTTGAATATTTTTGAACAATATACAGGGTGAGTCAACAGCTCTTGCACACTTTTTTCATTCCAAAAGTACTAAAGATGTTTTGTTAATGTAGTTACTTAGCAAGTTGAATGAATTGCTCATTTAATGAGTAGAGGTAAATTACACTTATATAGTAACATAAAAAGTTCCAGTCAGAGCACCATTTAATCAGTCTAAAAACATTTTCTGGATTCAAATAAATTTAAAGTTGCAATTTAAATTGTTATATTGACTCCCAATTCATAAAATTCTCTATTACTAAATAATGAAACACAAATTGAAGTATGATATAGAACTCCAGGGAAGTGTCCCTGCAAGTGTTTTAATGAAATTATGAACAACAAAAATATAAATACAGTAGAGCATCGATTATCCGACTCAATTGGGGACAGGGGTTGGTCGGATAATTGAAAAGTCGGATAACCGAAAAGTATGAAAAAATCCATTATTAGTGTAATATATTATTATATCCCATGTAATTAGTATATTGCTATTAACCTATTTTGTGTTGAATTTTCCACCATGTTAAGCCTATCAAATTTTTTTAAAAATAATAATCGTTGCTATTGTATCGTTAAAAATTTGAAAATTAAGCCTCGTTTAAATACTGGCTCCCTTTCATGGTCGATCCAGTGTTGCCAGCTAAAACACGTAAAAATAATATTTAAGTAGCCAAGACATAGCCAAATCACTAGCAGACATTTGAATTTGCCGACTAGAATGCGGTCGGTTAACCAAGGTGACGGTTAATTGATGCTCTACTGTATTAAAACATTGTTTAAAGAAAATTGATCATAATTAGTCATGTAGTTTATGAGGAACATGTGATTAATAACATTGGTCTTTTATATAGTAAACAAGATTACATTTATTAGCAGATACATTTACAATCAATAAAATAAAAAGATGCTGGATAACAAGAGGTTTTAATTGCTTACAATTTTATGGAAAAAATGTAAATGAAGTAGTATCACAAATATCATAAAGTTGTACAAGGGCAATACAGTTGGCCAAGATTCACTTGCAAGATGAAAGCGACTAAAGAAAATCATAAACTTTTATTAAAGGTGATGGTCAGAAAAAGGAATGCTGTTCCAAACTGATATTTCTAAGATTATTTTAAATGATTTTTTTGGCCATGTATTAAATTTATATTCTTATTTTTTATGTAAATCAAATTTAATTGTATCTAATGTTATTGATTGTTAAATGTAAATTAAGTGAAATACCATGTTTGTTTATTCTAGGCATTCCGTGTTGTTCTTCATAGATTTCGTAGATGTGTTCCGTTTCCTGGTAGTAATCTTGATGGATAAGGTAAGCTATACATTAGTTTATAGTTTACTTATTCATATTTTTCATTTACTGTTGCTTATTAATTCATAACTTACCTTTTTTTCTCCCTCTTTCAGGAGCAGAGCAGCAGGAGAAAGAAGGATTAGAAGCAGTTGCAATAACTTTCCAAAATTTTTAATTTGCTCATCTACTATTGGTGACAAAATTGATACATTGGTATTTGATGTTCTTGATAGATGTAATTTTGTTAATTGAAAAGTTCTGTTTTTTGGGATTTAAGATAAAAAGTAAAATTTGTCTCTACCAATTTGTATTTTATCAGAATAGAATTAACCAATAAACTTTTGACTTTGGATGTAAGGTATAGACTCACTCATTTCTACCAAAACGTTTTTCCTTGGGCAGGAATCTCAATGCACATTTGTCTAATTCTTTTTAATATTGATTGCTTGCCAGAGCAGGATTTCTTATATGATGTAAATATATTTTGCCTCAACACTGCAATTTGATGCCAATTAAAAATAATAGTCATTGTCACCATTCATAATTCAAGTGAAGATTACTCCTGATAGTTATTGGTGAGATTGAGGCCAAAGTTTTAAACACGAAAACGTGTACATCAGATGTTCAGCTCCATTTTCCTGTAAGCCTAGAAGATAGTCAGTGGAATCACGCTCGACATTCCAAACACCATCGTCAAACTTCTAGGCTTACAGGAAAGCAGAGCTGAACATCTGATGTACATGTTTTCACGGCCTCAACCTCGCTACTATATTTGATTGTCTTATAAGACATTGCAGTGTGGAAGACATAACCTAAGTTTGGAACATTAAATCTAAAAACTTATTTGGCCCAATTGTATTAAATTTTTTTGAAAACTAAGTTTTCTTTTCAAATTTAGCCATTTAGATGCAATTTTATGAACTTTGCACTTTGTTTTTATCAGCTTCTTGTAATGAAACATCCATGTTCTCCATAGATAAATCATTCTCTTGGTAGATAGCGGTCTGTGGAAACGAAACAGCAGCAGAATGAAATAAAATTATACTATGGCTTACAAATGAAGTCTTCTTGATCTGTTAACTATATTTTATTACTTGCCTACTTCTCTGTCTTGCACATATGCTGCATTGCATCTTATAAGTGACAGTGGCTGTGTGATTAAAAAATATATATTTATAGTGGTATCAGATTAACTTCAGTTTTATATTACATTGTTAGGGTGTAGCAGCTTTTTTTGTAATGCCTAAGGTGACAAGGCTTATCCTGCCTATACCATATTTTGTACAAATTCAATTATCTCTCAAATATTTGATATAAATCTCTTGTTGTTGCAAATTGACATATGCTGCAATTATTTTGTAGTGCAGCATGTTAAAAGTATGAACTACATACATAAGTTCATACAGTACATATTTTGTTCCCATTCCCAATAAACAAATAATTGCACTTATTCGTGCTATCTCTTGCTTGTTCACCAAATTCCTCTAAACACCTCCATTTCTGTACACCTCTTGTGCTCATAATCTTCCATTCCAAATGCTTGTTGACTGTTCCAGTCAGGATTACCTCGGTTGCCTTCAATTTTGCTCTTTTCAAATACCATATACTCGTTTTGAGTAATTCCTCTTCCATTTGTTCTATCAACACAGCCAAATCACCATAAAGCAGATTTGCTCACCATATTCCTTGCTCATTCCATCCTCATCACGCCACACACTTGCCTCAAATATCTCGCATGCAGCAATCTGCCACACTTGCGTCTCATTACCATACATCAGCATAGGAACCGCAACCAGACCATTTTGACAAAATCAGTGTTTCCTCTTTAACATCAAACAATAAAAAAATAATTATGTATATAATTGTCTTTAAATTTATTAAATAATTAATTTATTTCACAGATGAGCAACTTTTGCAACACACTTCCATGTTTTTAAAATTGCTAAGTGGAAATTTGACCTTCCACATCTTTAATTATAATTAAACACATGCAATCTCTTCAACAAAAAACCGTAACAGTAATATAATTAATATACATTTATTTCCTTTAGGAATCAAATATATTATAAGCACTAAGTGCAGAAACAATTCATAATATATATATGTATTTATATATTATTTTTGCTTCCTTTTTTTTAGTTTTATTTTTGATTTACAGCATATTACCGACACTCACACTAACTGTTAATAATTAATTGAGCAAAGTCAACACCGCATATTTACATAGACGTGTTTATTAAACAATGACTNCCTGTGAAAGTTTCATTTTCGTAATAATATTTTGTATAACTGTTATGTAAACTGAGCATCACCTGTATTAATAAAATTATATTATTACTTTTATGTATTTATATATTTCAATATTTTAAAAGAAAACTAAATAATTGTATCTTTTTATATGTTTTGTTTGCATTTTAAATGATAGATCTGTATATATTGTGACAATTGATATTAATTTTTATCATCTATTAGTTACCAATAATTGTTCATTTATACAAGGTCATCAGAAAAGGTGTCTGGGATTTCATGATTAAATAACAACACATTTAATTAAAAACAAAGCACTTTATTATATATGATACAGAAAAAGTTTCTTTGTACTTTTTGTAGTATGTTTTAATGTGAGCACTCCTTGTTACTTGACAAACACCTAAACAAATAGTCAGTCTTTACCTATATATTTACACTCATTTCAGGAGAGACAGTTACTATAGCAGCACTGATCCTGTCTCAAGTGTTGTAGATCATGAAGTCTACATAGAGAAGGTATCTTCTTAATAGACTCTCAAAATAAAAAAAAATCTAGAGGGGTCAGATTGTGCTTCTTGCTGACTAGGAAATAGGACACTGCTGCTCAAATCCAGTGATCAGGGAACTTAACATTGTGGTTTCAAATAATGCAATTGTAATGGGGTAGCACATGCTGCATGAGTATATATAGCACACATTTAAAATGGAAACCTTTGTTTTTACACAATTTAATGCAGCAGTCAGAGATTGGTTGATTATTACCCAAGGTATTTCACATTGAAATGAGTAATTATTTATTGTGACATTATCACAATGCTGGGCTGAAATTTTTAATCATATTTTTAATTAATTTAATTTAAAATATATGCTTTCCACCTCAAATTAATAGTGGCATGCCCCTGTACATCATACTTTTCCTTTAACAATAGAGTCGTGCCAGTCATCTGTTAACTGCTTATGGGGAAAACGTTTTGAATTGAAATAACATGACTTCCAGTTTGCATCAGAAGTTCATATATAGTTAACCTTAGGGACAGGATGCCTCAATTTTCATATCTGGTCTTGACTTTCATTAATCTGTGTTCTTGAGATTAAGGAAAGATGGATGGATGACAGTGGGAATTTATAGGTCTGATTTTTTCAAATTGAATCCTAATCACAGACTCTTTTTTCAATGACCCTGTATGTATGTCAACCTGATAGCCAAAAATCAACAACATTGTTACTCTAACAGTTGCATTTGTGTTGTCTTTCATTCCATGAAGGTGATTTTTTAATTTTAAAAGTGATTTTATAAGAAATTGTGTTTATAAATTTAGAAGTAATCATAAAATATTACACCTAATCTTTTAAATATTTTAAATTAAATCAGTTATAAAATTCAATCTTGTAATATGAGATAAATTAGCCTTTGAAATTTACTACACTATTTTTTATTTTCAACTTATTTTGTTTGTGACTTCAATACAGATAATTACTAAATTTACCTTGAAATTAGGAACATCAAGTGACTTTATTGTGCAAAATTGCAACTTGCAACTAACCTTCAATAAAAATTTGTATCATTTATCACTTATCAGCCAAATGTAAACATAAATACATATTTTTGATTATAGTTTAAAAAAATGTTTATTATGGCAAAAAATCTATAGAATACAACTTTTTCATATCTAAAGTTCATCTGAAAAAATTTACTAATAAAGAAAATGTTTTTCTCCTAAATTTTAAGTTCTCTATATTTCTGGCAATGTAATTTTTCCATATAAAGTTCTGATTTTTAATTTTTAAATAAGTTATTCAAGTTAATGTAAAAGAAACAGGATTTTGATGTTTTTTAAAAATATATCGTGCCCGTATCAATACTACATGACGAAAACTGCATGATCTTGGATGCCTTGGCTGTCTGCCACTTAAAAATCATCCATCATGAAATCAAATGCATCACATCATTTGAGGTGATGCATTTGGCTTGACCATCCAATGAAAATATCCTGTACTTTTGTGAGGATAATTTATATGGTAAATTGAGATATTTATATACCAATATACAAAATTGTCTTAACTGTATACCTTATCTAAAGATAATATGCATTTTTAACATAAACTCCAAAAAAATGATATCTATTAATTAAAATTTTTGTGGTTTGATAAAGAATTTTTGAATTTAATTAATTAATGATGATAATTTTACATCATTTATCCCTGTCTTATTCTTTAATTTTAAATCAGTTTACTTAGACTGTAATATGAAATGTTAAAATAATTGGATTCAAACATTTAAAAAATTTATTTTGTTTTAGGCTTAGGTCTTGGTCCACTTCTTGATGTTGCCATTGTTGTGAATCCTGCAATAATCCCAACAGCATTTTTAACAACTTGTTTGATATTTGTATGTTTCACTCTTTGTGCATTGTACAGTGATCAGTACAAATGGATTGGCTTAGGTGGTAAGTAATACTATAGTTGATTCAACTTCTATTAATATATATATATATCTTTTATTTAAATTATATTC
>NW_019385731.1:211923-287237 GCF_000671375.1 Centruroides sculpturatus | reverse complement strand
AAATACAGTAGAGCATCGATTATCCGACTCAATTGGGGACGGGGGTTGGTCGGATAATTGAAAAGTCGGATAACCGAAAAGTATGAAAAAATCCATTATTAGTGTAGTATATTATTATATCCCATGTAATTAGTATATCGCTATTAACCTACTTTGTGTTGAATTTTCCACCATGTTAAGCCTATCAAATTTTTTTAAAAATAATAATCATTGCTATTGTATCGTTAAAAATTTGAAAATTAAGCCTCGTTTAAATACTGGCTCCCTTTCATGGTCGATCCAGTGTTGCCAGCTAAAACACGTAAAAATAATATTTAAGTAGCCAAGACATAGCCAAATCACTAGCAGACATTTGAATTTGCCGACTAGAATGCGGTCGGTTAACCAAGGTGACGGTTAATTGATGCTCTACTGTATTAAAACATTGTTTAAAGAAAATTGATCATAATTAGTCATGTAGTTTATGAGGAACATGTGATTAATAACATTGGTCTTTTATATAGTAAACAAGATTACATTTATTAGCAGATACATTTACAATCAATAAAATAAAAAGATGCTGGATAACAAGAGGTTTTAATTGCTTACAATTTTATGGAAAAAATGTAAATGAAGTAGTATCACAAATATCATAAAGTTGTACAAGGGCAATACAGTTGGCCAAGATTCACTTGCAAGATGAAAGCGACTAAAGAAAATCATAAACTTTTATTAAAGGTGATGGTCAGAAAAAGGAATGCTGTTCCAAACTGATATTTCTAAGATTATTTTAAATGATTTTTTTGGCCATGTATTAAATTTATATTCTTATTTTTTATGTAAATCAAATTTAATTGTATCTAATGTTATTGATTGTTAAATGTAAATTAAGTGAAATACCATGTTTGTTTATTCTAGGCATTCCGTGTTGTTCTTCATAGATTTCGTAGATGTGTTCCGTTTCCTGGTAGTAATCTTGATGGATAAGGTAAGCTATACATTAGTTTATAGTTTACTTATTCATATTTTTCATTTACTGTTGCTTATTAATTCATAACTTACCTTTTTTTCTCCCTCTTTCAGGAGCAGAGCAGCAGGAGAAAGAAGGATTAGAAGCAGTTGCAATAACTTTCCAAAATTTTTAATTTGCTCATCTACTATTGGTGACAAAATTGATACATTGGTATTTGATGTTCTTGATAGATGTAATTTTGTTAATTGAAAAGTTCTGTTTTTTGGGATTTAAGATAAAAAGTAAAATTTGTCTCTACCAATTTGTATTTTATCAGAATAGAATTAACCAATAAACTTTTGACTTTGGATGTAAGGTATAGACTCACTCATTTCTACCAAAACGTTTTTCCTTGGGCAGGAATCTCAATGCACATTTGTCTAATTCTTTTTAATATTGATTGCTTGCCAGAGCAGGATTTCTTATATGATGTAAATATATTTTGCCTCAACACTGCAATTTGATGCCAATTAAAAATAATAGTCATTGTCACCATTCATAATTCAAGTGAAGATTACTCCTGATAGTTATTGGTGAGATTGAGGCCAAAGTTTTAAACACGAAAACGTGTACATCAGATGTTCAGCTCCATTTTCCTGTAAGCCTAGAAGATAGTCAGTGGAATCACGCTCGACATTCCAAACACCATCGTCAAACTTCTAGGCTTACAGGAAAGCAGAGCTGAACATCTGATGTACATGTTTTCACGGCCTCAACCTCGCTACTATATTTGATTGTCTTATAAGACATTGCAGTGTGGAAGACATAACCTAAGTTTGGAACATTAAATCTAAAAACTTATTTGGCCCAATTGTATTAAATTTTTTTGAAAACTAAGTTTTCTTTTCAAATTTAGCCATTTAGATGCAATTTTATGAACTTTGCACTTTGTTTTTATCAGCTTCTTGTAATGAAACATCCATGTTCTCCATAGATAAATCATTCTCTTGGTAGATAGCGGTCTGTGGAAACGAAACAGCAGCAGAATGAAATAAAATTATACTATGGCTTACAAATGAAGTCTTCTTGATCTGTTAACTATATTTTATTACTTGCCTACTTCTCTGTCTTGCACATATGCTGCATTGCATCTTATAAGTGACAGTGGCTGTGTGATTAAAAAATATATATTTATAGTGGTATCAGATTAACTTCAGTTTTATATTACATTGTTAGGGTGTAGCAGCTTTTTTTGTAATGCCTAAGGTGACAAGGCTTATCCTGCCTATACCATATTTTGTACAAATTCAATTATCTCTCAAATATTTGATATAAATCTCTTGTTGTTGCAAATTGACATATGCTGCAATTATTTTGTAGTGCAGCATGTTAAAAGTATGAACTACATAAGTTCATACAGTACATATTTTGTTCCCATTCCCAATAAACAAATAATTGCACTTATTCGTGCTATCTCTTGCTTGTTCACCAAATTCCTCTAAACACCTCCATTTCTGTACACCTCTTGTGCTCATAATCTTCCATTCCAAATGCTTGTTGACTGTTCCAGTCAGGATTACCTCGGTTGCCTTCAATTTTGCTCTTTTCAAATACCATATACTCGTTTTGAGTAATTCCTCTTCCATTTGTTCTATCAACACAGCCAAATCACCATAAAGCAGATTTGCTCACCATATTCCTTGCTCATTCCATCCTCATCACGCCACACACTTGCCTCAAATATCTCGCATGCAGCAATCTGCCACACTTGCGTCTCATTACCATACATCAGCATAGGAACCGCAACCAGACCATTTTGACAAAATCAGTGTTTCCTCTTTAACATCAAACAATAAAAAAATAATTATGTATATAATTGTCTTTAAATTTATTAAATAATTAATTTATTTCACAGATGAGCAACTTTTGCAACACACTTCCATGTTTTTAAAATTGCTAAGTGGAAATTTGACCTTCCACATCTTTAATTATAATTAAACACATGCAATCTCTTCAACAAAAAACCGTAACAGTAATATAATTAATATACATTTATTTCCTTTAGGAATCAAATATATTATAAGCACTAAGTGCAGAAACAATTCATAATATATATATGTATTTATATATTATTTTTGCTTCCTTTTTTTTAGTTTTATTTTTGATTTACAGCATATTACCGACACTCACACTAACTGTTAATAATTAATTGAGCAAAGTCAACACCGCATATTTACATAGACGTGTTTATTAAACAATGACTTTTTAACAATTTATCGCCCATATTGAAACCCAACATCAATTAATAATAATAATGCTAATTGAGTTAAATGGTCTCGAGCCAACCTCTTCCTTTTAATTACAATTAAACTTTCCAATGAAATTAAAATTAATGCGCGAAACTTAACAGTCTAACAGCGTTTTGTATCTAAGATACACTCTCTTGAACATCGCTCATCTTTTCGATAAATTATCTTATTTACAAACAATTTTCCATACAAAATAATTTTGATGTAGATCAATTTTTACCTGATCCGAGTACAGACTTGCAGGGCCTGGATTTACTCATTTTTTAAATAAGACCTTTGCTTGTAGGCCCATGCTTAACCGTAAACAGTTGTCCTTGCACTTTCAATATTTGGTTGGGGGAAGGGCCTCTGTGTTATAGCTTAGGGTCACGTGTCTGTAAACTGCCATCGGCATCAGGTAAAAATGTACAATTTTAATCGAATCATACGGACAAACTATCCAAAATCCAAC
Source organism: Centruroides sculpturatus (assembly GCF_000671375.1). Taxonomy (NCBI): domain Eukaryota; kingdom Metazoa; phylum Arthropoda; class Arachnida; order Scorpiones; family Buthidae; genus Centruroides; species Centruroides sculpturatus. Next base: position 283,546 of record NW_019385731.1, on the reverse strand, counting down.
AAAATTGCAAGTGGACCAAAAATAAGCACAAAATTTAATGTAATACAAATTGACATGCCGAGTGGACTTTGGATTGTTTGCCGCATCTTTTTATTAAATATATTACATTTATAATTTTTTTTCTATATACAAACAATTTGATATATTATTTGCCAACAAATAACATTAAATAATACATTTTTCTCTTCCTGTTTTTTTTTTTTTTTTTTGAAACAAAGGATGCGATTGGGTGCTACACATTTGAATATTTTAATTTAAATTTTTAAAATATTATTATTATTTACGTGCTATTGTGTCATACTTTTATATTATACAAAAATATTGTTATTAAGCTAATATTATTTTTTGGTTTGCTAAAAGTATATAAAATTGATTTTTAATTTTATTGGAAAGCTGGAAACGTTTATAACAGTTTCGGTTCAATTATGTTGTGTGAACTTGCTACTTAAGTACATGCAAAGTGTATCAAGAAGTGTGACTACATGAGGCACACTTAACACCAAGTGTCTCTGATATGAAAAATCTCGTGTTGCTTGGTTTCACACAATTGTGGGAATGCATCCTTTGTTATATGTGCAACAAGAGACTATGTCACACATGACAAAACTAACACGAACTTGTCTTGTGTAACACTTGACTGTCCAGACTTGAAGAGGATAGAACAGTGGATTTTTTTTAAACCCTATTGTGGTCTATATGACACATCTATACCAGGGATGCCATACACACTAGACATACAGCAGTGTCAATGTGAGTTATACAGGAGGTATCATGTGTTGGTGTATATTTAGTGTGTATCAGTGTCAGATGTGCCATACACTCGGGTGGTGGCATGTAAGTCAGTTTAAAAACTGCAGGGTTAGGACTATAGAAATGTTTTTAAGCAGTTCAAACATCATCCAGCCATTGTTTAAATTATCATAAATAGTTAATTGAGTAGGTTTAAGAGCCCACTACTCAAACAGCCCAAAATTTGGATCTAGGAATCTCTCAAAAAAATGCATCTTGGGGTATCATGGGCCAAACTCCGTAATGAATTGTATACCACACAACTGCACTGATGCGGTCAAGCGATTTTGTACACATAAAAATCATGTGATATGTTTATCACACCCGATTATCCGGGAAGAGCGACTTAATTGAGCCGAAACTGCTGGGGGTTCTAAGATTATTTTTTCTGTATGAAAATGCTTGAAATTTCAAAAAACGTGCAAAATCTTAATACTGATAGATTTTTCTGTCTAAAATTCGATGTAATACTGTTAATTACTGGAAATATACACTAGAAATGTAAATTAAATACATAAAAATACAGTATTTTTACCGGTATGACACAGTAGCAGTAAATACCTTTTTAACATACAAATATTCAATTTTGTTTCTCTTTCCTTCTGCATGTTTAAAAAACTGGGAGCCCATAAGTGAAAGTATCCACCAGCGTTCCCTTAAAAATTAAATGCCGCTAATGTAAAAAATTAGGCATTTTTATGTATTTAAAAATCAATACATGTAAATTTTTTTTACTGCTTTTTATCAAAGGATATTTAGGATTTGAGCCTCTAAAACCTGTTTCCAAAAAATACAGTAATACCTCAGTGCCTCTACAGTTCTGAGTATTATGCTTACAACTGAATAAATGCTCGTACAGTTGGACGATTTCACAAAATCTCAAATAATGTGAAAGTTCAATGAAGATTTTGCGATACAGGTATTATGGATATACCCAAAAAACATAAGTAACCCAGTTCGATCCTGTATTCCTGTGTGTGAAATCTCAATACGATACAACACATTACACGAAATGTAAAATTGCATGCAATTTCACCTGGAATAAGCAAAAAAACTACCATAACAAATCACTAAAATCTTGCAGTTGAGGAGTGAAATTAATTTGAAACCCGCTAGTGCGGGGATGGTAGATTTTTTGTTTTTTTTTGTTTTTTACTCTAGTAAAAAAATAATTTGCAAAATTAGAAACGGCAGAAAACTCTACGGAAAAATTTATGTTAATATATATATCACAAGGAGATTGTATATTGCATAAATTCTTCACACGTGTTAAGCAGAATAGATTATATTTTTTCTATATACAATCACACTATTATATTGAAAGGCATCTATCTACAAGTGGATTTATCCATATACACTTCTCTTTAAAGATATGTTACTTAACATAAAAACGAAAAGATCGACATAATCCTTAAGAAATGATATCACAACAGCCGTAATCAAAGAAAAGTTACGCTTAAAAATGCACCTTTATAAGCCAACGTTACGTGTTAACGTTCCTATATACAGAGCCAGATTTCACATTAAGCTTTTAGGGCCTCGTGGCTTTTTATATGGTGGAGGGGGAAGGCATCTGTAACTGCCTATGTAACTCTGTTATAAATCACAATGGGGGGATTAAGCACTCTAGTGTTATGGGAATATTAAACAATAAACGTTATATAAAAATGTTAATACTGTTTTCTGGATATAACTCTGTTACCCACAGCTTTTGCTGTAGATAATATATATAACTGATAGGTTCAACAGCACAGTTTATATATTATATATATTATTATATATAGGAAATTTTTTTTGTTTCTAACGTAATTACATGTATAAAAGCTATCACTGTATACACACGACAAAATATTAACAATTAATTTTCATGAAGCATCCCGAAACTACTCTTGCAACGGGTAGAAAAGTCGTTATTTAAATCGATCCAAGTTACCCCTAGCTTTTTAATTTATGTATATGTATAACAGCCCATAACAACAATTATCAGCAAACTTTTCTTAGAATTTGGGATAAATGAACAATATATCAAGCACCATTTTCATTATGTTAATGATAGTCATTCATGCATATTAACTATTTGAGCCAAAATTAAAAATTATATATGTCCCTGAGAAGGAAATGACGCATCTTAAGTAAGGTTGATTTGTACATAAATTTGTCGAAGAACAACGTAACCGTGTTTTTGTATCACTAACAATATTCAAGCTCCTATTATTATTATTATTATTATTATGTATAAGGGTCAAAATTAAGGTCACCGCTCGAATTTAGGATTGTCCCGTTTCCTAGAAAAACTTTGCAAGTTCTAATTGCCTAGTAGGGTACTATTTGTGTAAGGCATTTAGTAGTGTTCTGCCATGTGTTGGGGAGTGTTCTATAGAGAAAAATGTGGCATATATGCTGCCCCTTTTAGTGTGTTTGCTACGGCATGGGGCTTTCTAAGCTACAATGCATTTGGTACTCTGATAACTACTAGTGTGTTTGGTGTTCGGAATGGACTGCTCTGTAGCACAGTTTTCTGGACCATAGGACCTCCTTGAAGAGTTGTAGCAAGATTTAGAGCTGCACTTCTAATGTAGCAAGGCCTTCTGAAATGCGAACCTTGCTACATCTGCAACATAGTTCAGAAGGCAGTGTCTCTAAACCTTTTTACAGCTGCAATAGAATTGTGGGCCTTCTGAATTATACTGTGGTCGTAGGGCCTTCTGAACAATAGTGCATCTACAGAACACATTCCCAAAGCATGGCCAAACATTATAGAAACACCAAGTATAGTATACCCATTTCTACACACTCATACAGCACCTATACTATTACAGCAACAGCAACCTCAATTTTAGAAAGTAATCGATAATCCTTCAAGCTATTTTAACGACTCCCGTATTACAATTAATCCATAGATATAACTTTTTATAAAGTTTGATTATGGGTTATCCTATACAAATCTTTTTAAAATGAGTAATTCCCAATTGTGCCAAGTGCACTTTGAATTATTATTATTATTTAATAATTATGTTTACTTTTTCATGGGGGCATAAATCCAAGTTTGTATAAAATAACTTCTTTTTTTTTGGAAGAATTATTTGAAAAATCATTATTATTATTATTATTTTTTGTTTTTAAAAATCTATCACAGATAAGACATGAGTGAGAATTATCATTTTATTACTATACTAATTAAGGAAATTAATTATAATTAAAAGATAATTAAAATGAAATAAACTTCATTTAAATGAAATTTTACATGGTGAAGTGAATGGTAATCAGTATAAATTATACTGAAATTTTGTTTACAGTAACAGAAAGCTACTTTATGATTTGTCTAGTGGCGGATTTTCTGCCGATGTAGAAGATACATGACCAATGAAAGGGCCAGAAAGACTTAAAAAACAAAATAACATTTGTTTCCTGTCTTATTTGTTTATTGAATTGTATTCGTTAAAGCAAAAGGATTTTTGACTTTCGATTTTCTGTCTGTTTTTACTCGCCAGTTGGCAAAAAAAAAAAAAAAAAAACCCAATTGTTAATGGTAAAAATCCATGTTTGCTTCCAGTTTTTTGGGACTATTTGATTACCCTTTTTGTCCCATTAATTGGTGGTGGTTTTGGGCCTATTCAATACAGGCTTTTGTCTAGGGCTTCGTTCTTTTAGAGGACTCAGATGGCCTTGTTGACATGGTCTTAATACTCAGATTCCAGCACTAGCAATCATGTGATACTGATTTTACATTACAGTATATATAAAAGGAGACTTGCAAACCTAGAGCCAAATACTTTTAAGGCATCAGACAGCTAAGGTCTGAAGCCTTAAAGCACTTGGCATATAATCTAAGCTCCTACACCTGATACAATATACACTTTGCATACATAAAAGGGCCTTGCATATTACCTAGATTCTTGATGCCACACTGCCACCGCCATTTTAATAATTTCTGGAAGCACACATTGTTAATTTGGTCATATATTTCATTAATTTAGGATACAAAATTGAGCCTATAAAAACTTGAAATACTTTGGCACTATGAGTATTTGAGATATATACCACAGGTTTGAACTAGTTGGGAAGGCACATATTTCAGACTAATTTATTCAATTTTTTAAAATTAAAATTGAGCTGTATACCTTATTAACTCATAAACAAAAATAGATTTATGGAAATAAAACAGGATTTTCAAATGAACCAATTAAGAAAGCCGTAACGAGTGCGAGAAGAAGAAAATGAGGAGGATGCCATTGAACTCGAACAGATAAACTGATGCAAAAATCCTTAAAATAAAATGAAATCCTTTTTTAAGAATTTTCTAAATTAAAAATTCTAGTGCACGTTCTAATTATAAATATCGCTTATATTCAAATTTTTTACTTTGAAATTTGGAACTTTCTGGTCTATATTTTTGTACACTTTATTATGAGGATCATTAATAAATCAATTTTAATTATTAAAAATGTGCATGTAGTTTAATTAATGTGTAAATTAAGCCGTTAAACTGCATCACTTCACAATGTAAACATTTCTGTGTGCTTAATCTCCAGTTAAATGTGCAGCAAAGCAAACGCGAGGAGGATGCCACTGCTCACTACATGAGCTCGTATTGTATGACGCCCTTCTTGCATCTGTATTGCTACACAAATAATGTGACACTGAGCACCCCGGATGTAAATATAACTAAACTGCATGCAGAATTAAAGAAAAGTAAGGAAAAATAATCAAATTGGTGCAAAAAATCGTATTGAAATGGTGCAAGTAATGTTATCTGATTGTCATAAAAACTTTCAATTATTGTACAGCATGTTACCTGAGAAAACAAAGCTAGCACTTGTATTATACAGTAGTAATGCATTCAATATTTAAAAATAAATAAATAAATAAATAAATAAAGTCAGGTGCAACTGTGTGAAATAAAATTAAATNAGTATGATCGTGTCAGGCAATTGATACTGCAAAGATACTGCAAGTTTGCTTAATTGTCTAAAAATACCTTTTAAGTGGTTGTCAGAATATTGAATAAAATCTGACATATATTTCTCATTTCAAGTATAATTATTTTACGGTTTTAATTCTAAAAATTTGCTCAAAGGATAGATTAGGAGGAAAGAGAAGAGCAAGAACAAGAGGAAGAGCAAGAAAAAAAAGAAGAATAAGAGAGGGAAAATAATTGCAAAATAATCAGAAGAGCAAGAAGAAGAAGAGCAAATATAAGCAGAAAAGCAAGAGAGAAGGGCAAAAATAAACAGAAGGGCAAAAATAAGAAGGGCAAAATATAAACATAAGTGCAAGAAGAAGGGCAAAAAATAAGTAGAAGAGAAAGAATAAGAATAGGAGCAAAAATAATGTGCTGGAGAGAGCAAGAACAAGAAGGAAAAGAGCAAAAAAGTAAGCAGAAGAGCAGGAAGAAGAAGAAGAGAAGAAGAAGAAAGAAGAAGAATGGAGGAATAGAAAGTGATAGAAAAAACAATTAGAAGGAAAAGAACAAAAGAAGAAAAAGGATGGGAAGAAGAAGAACAATTATGAGAAAAACAAGAAATAAATGAAGAAATTACGAAAAGATGAAACTGGGAGGAAAAAAAAAACAATGAGAAAGAAAAGAAAAAGAAAAAAAAATTAAAACCAAAAGAGTAAGGAAAAGATCAACAAGAAGAAAATACAGATCAAGAAGAAGAAAAATGTACAGGAACCCCTTTTGAAAAAGGGCTATCGTATAATAAAAATCACTATAACTTTAATACGTCGGTCTCATGTCTACTTGAAGATAAACACAAAGAACCAGACAGAAAAAGAGTATATCAGTTGGGAACCGAACCCACGTCTTCTTCTCATTAATCAGTCTAAGAGATAAGTACAAGAAACTTTAAAAAACATTGCATTTATCGTTTATTGTTTAATTTTATTTAATAATAAGTTAGGGCCTAATAGCTCGGATCCCGCTACGGAGGGTCTCCATTTCACCTCTTTCGTGTCCTATTGAATCATATTAATGATTATACTTTATAATAAAATAAAGTTCTTTGTCTTGGTTTTATTCTTTGTTGGAAATAATTTGCGTAAAAATATTCTCGAGCTTTCAAAAGTGTAGATAAGTACAGGGTGGGCCATGGAAAATGCCAGTGCGCAGTAGGAGCAGGTTAATTCTATTGAATGCCCAGCAACTACACAACTATGGCATGCACAGCTTACACTTCTAGTGAGCTACCCTGCTAATTTGCATAGCTTATGCTTCTTAACATTTTGTTCAAGTGGAAACATGCCGTATTCAGGAAAGCAATGTGCATTCATTCTCAAGCATTGTTTTCACACGAGATCAAGATCATTACAAACTCTTTGCAGTTGTTTTGAACTTTAGTGTGAAGAGCTTGAAAAATTGGTATTTATACAGCAAGAGCTTAAGCTTGTAGACATGCCTAAATATCTTTGCTTTTGCAATTTGTTACTTTGTTTTACAAACCGTGGGAATAACATGGATGTGATAAAGCTTAGTTTCATCTTAAAGGCTATGTGAATGCCCAGAATGCCAAGTAGATGCCCACAAAGCTTGGAAGCAGTTTACGTCCAGTGCATCATTTTATGTTGTCACATAATTGGCCCAATTTTTTTCATACTAATCCATGTATCTAGTACAGAAACATCTTAATGCAGTGTATTTCGTTGTTGGAGGTGGAAGAGAGGGACTGCACTGTTGCGTGCCTACTGCACATTGAGCATGTGACAGAATTCCATTCTTAGAGGATGTTTTTGATGATTTCACACAGACTCTGGCCACCATGCAGTCCTGATCTGTCTCTGCCATGCTATTTTTTTATGGATCTTTCAAAAATGTCACTTTTGAAACCAATCCAAGAAGTTTGGATGAGGTTAGACCCAAAATTTTGCATCAAATTTCTAAACACGTCATAAAGTTATAGTGTTGCCAAATATGTAGAGATGTAAGTGGCAGGCATTTTCAGCACCTATTGTAATTGATAAATAAGAATAAAATACTAATAACTTGAAGTTCACTTGCATTTTTCGTGGCCCACCATGTAGTTTGCAGTGCATACAATAAATGTCGATTGCTATATGTATATATTTTTGCATACAAACTTGAATGTTTGTGATTGATAGAGGCTTGAAATGGAGGTTTTTTGGGATCACATTTCTAAATTTTCAACAATTAAACTGAAAATATAATCGCTGGTAGCTTCTGTAATGCCCTGTTTATAAAATAGGAGTGTAATATACTACTAATAGCCTGAAGATGCAGCAATGTTTATGCATAACATGTACAGTAAAACTTGTTTAATTGTATTATTGTTATACAGTTCTAGAGCATGCTGAATAAATGATGTTAAATGCATAATAATGTAAGTGCTCCAACAGAGGAGACATGGTTGTAAAGATAATATACTTACTCCTATAGACTAGATAGGTAGGGTATTAGGTGATGAAAGAGGGTACGTCATCATGTGCCATCTCTCTACAGAAGAAATTAATAGATGATACACAATGATGTACTTTCTACTAAGGAAGAGGTAGATGGTTGCTCCATGACTTCCTTTACTAAGAACGGATACATATATATTTCGTATCTCTTCTATGAGAGTACGTTGCTATATAACAATGTATATGCTCTTATATAAAGAGATGTCTAAATTTGCCTTATCAGATTATTATTCTACTTTAATGACAAACACTTTAACTATCAAGCTAAAAATTAATGACGTTATTTGGTTAAATTATCAAAAGAAAGATCAGCATACTGAATGTTTCAATAATAAGAGTTATAGTGCAGAGACTCATTTCCCTAACTCTCTAATTATGATGTGAACTAATTGGATTTAGTGCCACTGTTATAACTGATAATCTGATTAAGAAATGAAATTAATTTCTAATGCCAGATGTTACAAGATCAATGCATAATAATGAGGTTTGAACTAATGATAAGTTCAAATTTTCAGTGAAGAATTTGGTTGTGATATTAATCGAAATAAATAATATTTGGTACCAGCTCGATGATAACTTGCACTTGAGGCAAAGCCCTTGCTTCCAGAAAGGTTGCCAATAGAGAACACTTCTAGTGTTAGCACTCTTGTACAAACTGTTTATAAACAACTTTAAAATACATTTACTACTCTGCTGCATTTGGTTTATAATTTTGATTTTTCTCCACTCGTGGCAATTATTATGTTGCCTTGTCCATTGAGCTGACTCCTTCAATATTGATCACATAATTTTCCTAAATTCATTTAAACAAATTGCCAATAGTAAATACAGTAGAGCATCGATTATCCGACTCAATTGGGGACTGGGGTTGGTCGGATAATTGAAAAGTCGGATAACCGAAAAGTATGAAAAAATCCATTATTAGTGTAGTATATTATTATATCAGTATATCGCTATTAACCTACTTTGCGTTGAATTTTCCACCATGTTAAGCCTATCAATTTTTTTTTTTTAAAATAATAATTGTCGCTATTGTATTGTTAAAAATTGAAAATTAAGCCTCGTTTAAATACTGGCTCCCTTTCACGGTCGATCCAGTGTTGCCAGCTAAAACATGTAAAAATAATATTAAAGTAGCCAAGACATAGCCAAATATTGTAGTGTCACATCACTAGCGGACATTTGAATTTGCCGACTAGAACGCGGTCGGTTAACCAAGGTGACAGTTAATCGGGGGTCAGATAATCGATGCTCTACTGTACTGTACTAAATGCTATTTGTTTTTCTGCTAATAACAAAGGATTAATTTAACATGCTCACATTCCTAGTCACCTTGCTTTAGCATCAAATATTGTGATATTGATGCATTGCTTAATAATATACATAAAAACACAACTTGTATATAATAGATTGCTGTTAATCATCAGTTTAAATTATCAAGTAATTAATTTTTTAATAATGATTCTTAATTAATTGAAGAGTGTGATGTTATCCAGGAACATATATGAGTTAATTCAGAGCTGCAAATCATATTCCTAGATAAAAGCAAGGACTTAAAAACAAGTTTCATTTCCTCCAGGAGGGGTGAATTTGCGATACATCTATACTCGAAACGGATTGCATCTGTACATATCACAGATATTTTAATCTTGACGACAAGTGTCAAGGGTGCCACGTGGTACAAATTTATTCGGTCAACTATCTTGCTGAATGAATACATACACAACATTCTCAACACATCTGTATTACCATATGAATGAGTCCTTAGTGAATACTACAGCCATTGGTTACTATGTATTGTGGAATGGCATGACAGTGTGCTTGCAGAAAAAGGATTAATAATGTAATTCTGGATGCTGTCCTAATGTATTTGTCAACCAGTAAATCTAGAATTGAAAGAATGACAACTGGCCAATTGAAAAGATGATGAATTATATAGCGATTCAAAGCTTTCAAATTAGTGAAAAATCTCCATTTCGGCCTCTATCATTTTAATTAAGTACTGGAATATCAACAAAGCAAAATAATTATAATAATTTCAAAAAATTAGACAAAAAGAAAGAAGAAAAGCATAATTGCATATTCACAAATGAATTTTTTTGTAGAATAAAGTATTATTTGTTCGTTAAATTATTTTTGCAATAAAACTTGTGAAATGATGCACTTTTCTTTATGTTATAAATAAACTATTTTTTCTTTCTGGTATTAGTATATTTATAAAAAAATATATATTTTTTTTCTTTATGTTGTATTCATGGCATAATAGATTTCGTAAAATAATAATTCTATAAATTAAAAATCAAATGTTATAGAAATAAAATGCATATATATACATACATACATACATACATACATACATACATATACTTATATATATGTATGTATCTAGATATTATTTTACTATTTTAAACTAATTAAAATATTTTACTATTCTCGCTTGGATTTTGCCCCCAAAAGTGTTAAGAAAGACACACGGGTGGTGCGCCTGGGTTCGCTCGTGGCCCTCCGGGGGCCGATCCCTAATTGTCAAATGTTCGGATCCGACGCGCTCTGAACTCCCGCTTTGGGTGGCATCCCGGCATTAGGGTCTACGTACTCTTCGCCCTCTCCTCTGTACTGAGCCATTAGACGAGAACGGTCTGAACCCGCTCCGGAAAAATCCAAATTGTACTAGTAAAATAATATAGTTTATACATATTTAATTATAATGAGAAATTATACTATAAGTAAAGTTTAAGAGAATACCTTTGTTGCACATCCCAAACAATGAGTTACAACCTTTGAAATGGCATTCATTAGATTTTTAGTTTCTTTTATCACATTATCTACCTGCACGATACAAAGACAAAACATTATAAAATGAATTCTAAATATTATTATAATTATAATTAATTATCTTTTTTTGTACTTTTGTGAATGTAGCGGCTTTGCCAACTGTAGGATTTTTGACGGTAAATTGAAGCTGTTGGACAAAAGTGGGGACTCGATCTAAATATTCAAGCAGCTCCTTCTTTGGTGGTTCTCCGGGAACCTTAATATTAAAATTATTATTTAATTAATTTCATTCTACAGAACTAATTAAATTATGGATTGTTAAATTTATATCACACTCAATATGTTTATACACACTTGTATCCTTAAAGCAGTCCTCTTCTGTGCTGTGTGAAATTATTAAAATAATGGCTTTTTGAAATCAGGAGCAAATTTTCTAGCTGCAAGAAGTACTGCAATATTATGTACAACAAAGCAACTGACTGCAGTAACAAAGAACAGTTAGTGATATGTGTTCGGTGAGTAGTTCAACAATTCAATGCAAATGAGGAATTCATAGGTCTGTATGAATTTGAAAATACAACTTCTAATTCCATTTAACTTATGCAGTTTGAGGCTTCTGCTCTAGCAGGACAAAAAACTGGAGTGGCTAAAAAATTATTGGATAAAGAGCCTCAAGCTTCATTGTTATTAGCACCAATTGATCCTTTCTTGTTCTGATGATGTTAAAAAGAACAAAGTCAAGTGCAATACTCTGGATGGTTTAAGTTAATAACGTAGTCTCTAAAACAAGAAGCCCAATTCAAGAAAATAAAGAATGAATTACAACTGGAATATGATTTCCAAACACTTGGATTCAGAGCATTGTGTCTAACACATTAAACTTTAAAGGCTAGTATGCCAACCTTGAGAATTACAATGCCCTAAGAAAAGTTGTTTGAAAGAGACATGACATAGGTGAACTGACTCTGCCTAGAAAAAGGAAAGTCTCAGAGAAGCTGGACAAAGGGGATAGTAATGAAGCAAAATTTAACATATGTAAGGGCTACTACAAGAGGTTTAGATCTCATCATCTCTGCAATAAAATCAAAAATCAAGATTCAATCAGCAGTGTTCAGTAACAGATTTTAGAGGAGAATTCTAAATGTTACAAGTCACAGTACTGATTTCTATAAGATTACTTGAAAGTCCAGCTTGCAGCATTTCCATGAATGTACAAATCTGTTCATGATATAAATTTGTTCAGGCAGTTTACCCCAGGAGAAGTGGAATATTTCAGTGAAGTTGTTAAACTTTTGAGGCTTGTTACTGTGATGCAGGCTACATATGTGTAATGTGTTTAGTGCATTAAGGCTTGTAAAAGCATTCCTTGATGCAACAATGATGAAACTGTTTCTGAATAACTTGATGGTATTTAAATTCATAAAGAGAGAACAGAATAGTTAGATCCAGGTAGCTACATAACATCACACACTGGCCTCCCACTAAAAGTTTGCTTCCATAGCTCATCTGCATTTTTTAAAGTTGTTGTTATTGCATAAGACATTCAACTAAGACCTCAAACTTTTTAACAGCAAAAGCAACTTGTTCAAGATGCCATTTGTTTAAAGAAATGGAAAGAAAGCTTAGTATTTGCATGGATGATCAAATGTTATGGCACAAATGCCCCTAAGACATCTCATAAATATGGAGAATGCACAAAGCATTCTCCATATTTATGAGATTTATGAGATCGTATTACATAAGAAACTGGAGATGAGTCAGAAAAATTTGTAGCTAGGAGTTGGTTTGATAGATTTAAAAGCAAACTTTACATTCATAGCTTACATAGGCTAGTATGAATGTTGAGATAATTTGGAAAGAATTTTATTCTATTCTTATTTAAATTTTAACTTATATACTGGTATCATAAATGAATGTTATAATGGCCATTTTATGTGCTTAGTGCTCCATTTTCGGGAATGCATCACAAGTTTTACCCAGGATACGAGTGTATAAACATATTGGATTATATAGAAATTATAAATAATACAATTACCCTTGATATAATGCAATAAACTATGACAAATTTTAATATACTATTAAGTTGCTGTAAAACTGCCATTTTTTAAAATCTTACTAAAAATTACATAAAAATTACTGATGCTCTAATTCAAACTTGAATAAGGATCTAACAGAGTGCCAAGCCAATGTCTTTATTACCTCGGCTTCTGGCTATGTACAAAAGACAATTGTCAAATATCGATCTCAGAAAATATAGAATAAGCTTGATAATTTGAACATTGTCTGCTCATTATCATTTGATCTGAGGAAGTAATTGAAATTAAGAGCATTAATCTAGTTATAAATCAATAAAATCAATTGAAAGGTAGGAGCAAATGTCAAGACGGACGGACAAACTTTGACTTTTGGTGTAGCGAGAGGCGGGTTTGAATATGAATATAATTTTTCGTGGATAGTTCGAGTGCTTAGAAATGTATAAAAATTGCCCTGGTCAGATAACTCGTATTTTTCTAGTAACCTCTAATAAAAATACAAAATAATTTATTAGAGTAGAATGGCCAAAAGTCAGTTAACCACTGTAGATAAAGATTAAACTGCTATCTTATTCAGTAATTTAGAAATATTTAATGATATTTATTCACATTCATCAGTTTTTTGTAAAAGAAAAATACATTTATAATTCGTATCTATGAGCGTGTTTAGATCTCACAGAACGAAACATGGTTAACTAACTTTTGGGTCATCCTGCACCTGCCGTATAATTTGTAGTAATATTAATTTGTACAAGAAATATATGTGAAAATATTGTTATTGATTTCATCATAATTTAGTCATAATATGTAATGACAGGAGAGAAATTTTCATTCTTTAAGCTTCCACACATTATTGTCAGCTAATTGGCAAAGTTAATACACTTCAAAGGCCAGAGCATAAGAGTTCAAAAATAAAGACGATGATGAACATCAATGATAGGCTCAAACAATTGTCAAGATCAAAAGAGACAATCATTGGAACCAATCGTCAACACTCATCGTCTCAATTTTGTCTCCTGTGTACATCAGTCTCCAGGGACTCAGGTTTGGATCCTCAGAAATTTTCGTGGAAGTTTGATCTGGTTAAGTAACATTTACCACCAGTCACCCCCATTGTTGACCTGATTAAACCTATAATGGACATGGAAAAAGGTTGTTTGAGTGCCCAAAGATCTATTTGTTCTGTGTAACGATAGGAAAGAAACTTTGTTAAAAGAGCTCAAATTAGCTCAACTCTCATGATTTTTGATTGGATTGATGGAAGAAGGCACAGCAATTTAACATTTGGGCAATCTGCCAGGGAGACTTTTATGAGAAAGTGGCATTAGATACAAATAAAACCTGGAAAACAAGGCCAGTCCATTAATTTAATCAATGAACCATGCAAAATTTGTAATAGAATCCTTTTTCTTTGAAGAGGATGCAATTTTAATTAAGTGTAATATTTTCCTAATGAAGTTTATTAGTTGCAAAGTCATTAGGGTCCACTTGTTAATGCCAATAAATAAAATAATAGATAATTTTTATAAGCAAAATTTATTAGTAATTCTTAATTTTTGTATCGATTTTAAAGAAATTTTTTATAATTATTGCATTATAATCAGGTATAACGATATAAGAACTAATTATATTCTGAAATAATTACAAAGAAACAAATCATACCTGATAAGAAAAATGTCGAACTACTTTATAAAATTTATTAGCTTCTTCCGCAAAAAACTCTGCTTGAGTAAATAGATCCTAAAGGAAAAGAATTTATAAATTTTAAAGAAATAATAAATCTATTAATTACATAAATAGAATTAATTTAAGTCTGTATTTTTTCCTGTTTCATATATATATATATATAGTCTGTTCAAGGTGAAAAGCAGTGATTATTGTCTGAGGTTAGTATTAGTAACCTTGCTTTTATAGTCCTGCTTATAAACTATGCAAGATATCTGCCTCTAATCTGTGATACTGTCTGTTGTTCATGTTCAAATCTCCATGTAAGCAATAAAAGACAAAAGGAGGAAGATATCCGCACAAAATTACTTTGTAGAAACAGAAATTTATTCACCTTTGTAAACAAGTGAAAGCTGAGTTTGTTCTGAAAAGTCACTTTGGTGCAGAGGCTCATTTTAATCTCTGTTTCAGTGGTTCTTGACCTTTCTGAGGCCTTCATATACTTTTTAGAGTGTTAGCATCAACATATTTAAAAATCGATAAGCAATTCCACGTTTACTATTCTCATGGAACAATAAAGCAATAAATATAACATTTATTGTATTGGATAAAATAGTAAATGTGGAATTGCATATGATAAAGTAAAAACTAAAACTATTCTTGTGGCACATGAGTTGAGAATCGCTGCTCTATTTAATGATTTATTAATTACATTGGATAATCGTTTTTCGTATAAAGTGTACTCAATTATTTTATGTTTATAAGCTTTAATACATTTTTAAATTAAACAACAAAGTTAATTAACCTGTGTGGTTTTAAGTTCTCCTTCTCCCCTAGTAAACTGATACATAGAAAAAGCCATTTGCGACATACTTCGAGCACGTCGTACGATATCATTATCGGTCGTGGGCCATTTATTAGTTTCTGCATCCATCTCCGATGTTAACATCTTCATTTCTAAACCTAATTTGGCAATGCTGGCTTGCTCCTGTAAAAGTTATGTATTTTTTTAGATAGATTCAATTTATGACAAGAAAAGACCTGTAAAATATAAAATTTTCTATATTTATTATGTAAAAACGGTTTACCTCCACATCAAGTTTCATGCATTGTGGTGATTTTGAATTGACATTTGTTGTTGTTGTAGTAGTTGTGGTTATTGTTGTTGTGGTTGTTGTTACTGGTGGAAGAGTTGTCATTGTTATCTATAAAAATAAAGAAATTAAATAAATTTTCACATAATAAAAGTAGAAATAACAATTCCATGTTGGATTTTGGAACAAACATCAAACTGAATAATACAGATAGATTCTTATTGGGCCATAATGTGGCTAATTAAATATTAAGATATTATTCTAAAGGAAGGCCGATAACTATACAAAATGGTAGTTTATATCTTCCAAATTAATTGGTCTGAAAGCTAAAATTGAAAGGTAGTCAGCAGGAGTAGCAGGTTTGAGTCTCACTCTGGTTCAGCCTTTTATTCCAGAATATTTTGAATTAATTAATTAATTTCTAATAATTTAATCTAACATGATCTTGGTGATGATGATAGTGGCTTAACTGCATATTTCTAGTCCAAATTACAGTGGGTGATTGGTTAACAAACAGTTTGGACTGTGAACAAATCAGACAACAAACACTTTTGTGAAAGATTTTTATGTTCAGACAACAAACACATGTTCAGATAAAAAACACAAGAAGTGACATGAAATAATGTATACTTATTGGTCTTCCCTTGTCTCCAGGTGACAATTTGAAACCTTTTGGAGTGTGGGAGATGTCGACATTGACGTTCAACCAATATCGAACAGATAGCATTCCTCCAAACTTCGAAACTCTTCCTTGTAATTCCAGCCTTTCGTTTACCTTTCTGACAGAAAGAATTTTTTATAATCTTCGTGAGACTGTCAGCACTCATTAAGTTTTGCATCGGTTTTTATTTTTGAAAGGTGAGAGTTTAACTGTTTCATCAGATATTTGTTAATGTTTTAACACCAAATTTTGAATTCCATCTGGGCCTTGCATTTAAATAATGTTTTTGTGTGCTAGTTGCTTTCTGTTCTCTTTTTGTAAGTGGTTTTCTGAAAAAGAAACTGATAATATTATGGAGTCTAAAAAGAGTGGAGTGTCAAGAACTGTGCTCACCATAGAAACCAAGCAAGAGATAATAGCCAAGGTAGAGAGCTGGCTAGAGTAGAGAGATAGCAAAGATATTTAATGTTATGGCTCGAACAGGTCTACAGTAGGCACAATCTTGGCTAAGAAAGATATAATCAAGAAGCTCAAGCAGCTAAAAGAATAACGAAAATCACATCTGTGAAACAAAGATGTGGCATTCATGAAAAAATAGAGAGATTGATTTTAATTTGGATAAAAGAAAGAGAAATGAAAATAGATGTAACTAGTATTATTGTCATTCAAAGAAAAAGCTAGAGAAATTTTTGAAGAACTCAAGAAACAAACTCCACATTCATCACATGAGAAGGCAGAATTCAAGGTGTTTTGAAGCAAGCCAGTTCTCAACAATAACATTAAAAATGTTTTGGAAAGAAAAATTTGATATTCTTGAAGCTATCTGGCTCATTCAAAATGCATGGTTATAATTTAACAGCTTTCACAAAGCTGTGTCCCTCCTGCATTCAGGGAGATGTTGATGATGTCCCTGAAATTATGGATGAAATTGTGACAACTGCTAGAGATCTCAAATTGGAGGTAAATGAAGATGACTTTGAAGATCTTATAATGAAACCTCAAACTGATCTGACGACAGAAGAACTCCAAGAACTCTTGAATGAAGAACACAAGAATCTCAGCGAAATGTGTTTTCTTCTGAAAAAAAGGAAGACAAAAGAGGATCAATGCTGACATCTGCTATTAAAGGTCTTTTGAAGTGGGAGGATGTCAGAACAATGGTCTTAGAATGACATCCAAACCAGGTTGAGGTTAACAAGCTTGGGATTGCTACAATGACAATGCTATTAATTACTTCCAAAAAGTCCTGAAGAAGAGCGTATATATTATTATTACAAATAAATAAATGTAGTAAGAAAGTATAAAATTTTTTATTTACTTTTTGGATCTCCAGAACGAATTAATCAAATTCCCATTTCAGGTAGTGGACATGATCTTAAAACAGATTATGTTTGATAACCAATTATCTACTGTACTTGGTATGTCAATTTATAAACATCAAACCTCCTTTAAAATTGTTATATAGAGAACAATTATATATGATAAATATTAATTGTATTTGAATCAGGTAATTTATATCTTTGTATTAATTTAGTAGGAAGATGAAGTGTACTGAGAACTTTACAGTATTTTATTTACCTTTCTAGAGAAAGTGTCTTAATACATTTGTATTGATATAAAATTATGATCATAAAATATTGTTATGTCATTAGTTATAACTGTGACATTTAGCTGTTTATTTATTCTATTTTAATGTTACAGTACATATAAAACTAATACAATGATACAATTTACATGTCTAAAAATATATGTTTGTATGTGATCAATAAGTTCCTAAGTGATGAGGGCTGTAACTGCTGTTATTTTAAGCCAAAATGTATTTCAGGTGGTCAGAATAGTCATGAATATTTATTCAATAAATTAGCTTTATGAAAGCTTTAATGTGTGATTACCCCTTATAAATAACTATTCTGTAAATAATAATAGCGAAAGATTGAAGCTGAAGTTAGAAGCTGTTCCAAAGATGAAGGAGGTATTCAGTTGTATAGTGGAACCATTTGAATATTCTGTAATATTATTTAAAATTCTATTTATTTATTTAAATACTGAATCACAACATAAGAATTTTAAATGTCACAGAATATTCAAATGGTTCCACTTCAGAAGTCAACATAGATCCTTCATCTTTGGAATGGCTTATAACCTAAAGTATAAAGTAGGCCTGTAAATTGGGCCAAAAACATTTGTTCTGTGTGTAAAGTTAATGCTGGAAACATACAAAAGATGTGTTTGTATGTTTTTATCTAATTTCTTTATGAATTATTTCTATGTAAAATAATTTTTTCATTATTTTATTGTTACTACAATTGAATTTTGGCACCCCAAAACTGTTGTGCCCTTAGCTCCGGGCCTAATGAGGCTAATGGAAAATATGTCCTAGATTATTTTATTTATTACACTTATAACATACTAGCAGACCCCGCCACACCTTGTTGTGGCTCAAAATGTATTTATTATAAATGTATAACACTTCCCCCCTAGGAGAAAATGTTTTGAAAAATTTCTTCTTAGTGTACATTCTCTTAACGTACCCTATTAAAACGCAATCAAAAACGCAAAATCCTGCATATAAAATAGTATAATAGAAGCCAAGTTTTTCACAGTAAGCCTTAANATGGAAAAAGGTTGTTTGAGTGCCCAAAGATCTATTTGTTCTGTGTAACGATAGGAAAGAAACTTTGTTAAAAGAGCTCAAATTAGCTCAACTCTCATGAGTTTTGATTGGATTGATGGAAGAAGGCACAGCAATTTAACATTTGGGCAATCTGCCAGGGAGACTTTTATGAGAAAGTGGCATTAGATACAAATAAAACCTGGAAAACAAGGCCAGTCCATTAATCAATGAACCATGCAAAATTTGTAATAGAATCCTTTTTCTTTGAAGAGGATGCAATTTTAATTAAGTGTAATATTTTCCTAATGAAGTTTATTAGTTGAAAAGTCATTAGGGTCCACTTGTTAATGCCAATAAATAAAATAATAGATAATTTTTATAAGCAAAATTTATTAGTAATTCTTAATTTTTGTATCGATTTTAAAGAAATTTTTTATAATTATTGCATTATAATCAGGTATAACGATATAAGAACTAATTATATTCTGAAATAATTACAAAGAAACAAATCATACCTGATAAGAAAAATGTCGAACTACTTTATAAAATTTATTAGCTTCTTCCGCAAAAAACTCTGCTTGAGTAAATAGATCCTAAAGGAAAAGAATTTATAAATTTTAAATAAATAATAATTCTATTAATTACATAAATAGAATTAATTTAAGTCTGTATTTTTTCCTGTTTCATATATATATATATATAGTCTGTTCAAGGTGAAAAGCAGTGATTATTGTCTGAGGTTAGTATTAGTAACCTTGCTTTTGTAGTCCTGCTTATACCTGCTTATAAACTATGCAAGATATCTGCCTCTAATCTGTGATACTGTCTGCTGTTCATGTTCAAATCTCCATGTAAGCAATAAAACACAAAAAGGAGGAAGATCTCCGCACAAAATTACTTTGTAGAAACAGAAATTTATTCACCTTTGTAAACAAGTGAAAGCTGAGTTTGTTCTGAAAAGTCACTTTGGTGCAGAGGCTCATTTTAATCTCTGTTTCAGTGGTTCTTGACCTTTCTGAGGCCTTCATATACTTTTTAGAGTGTTAGCATCAACATATTCAAAAATCGATAAGCAATTCCACGTTTACTATTCTCATGGAACAATAAAGCAATAAATATAACATTTATTGTATTGGATAAAATAGTAAATGTGGAATTGCATATGATAAAGTAAAAACTAAAACTATTCTTGTGGCACATGAGTTGAGAATCGCTGCTCTATTTAATGATTTATTAATTACATTGGATAATCGTTTTTCGTATAAAGTGTACTCAATTATTTTATGTTTATAAGCTTTAATACATTTTTAAATTAAACAACAAAGTTAATTAACCTGTGTGGTTTTAAGTTCTCCTTCTCCCCTAGTAAACTGATACATAGAAAAAGCCATTTGCGACATACTTCGAGCACGTCGTACGATATCATTATCGGTCGTGGGCCATTTATTAGTTTCTGCATCCATCTCCGATGTTAACATCTTCATTTCTAAACCTAATTTGGCAATGCTGGCTTGCTCCTGTAAAAGTTATGTATTTTTTTAGATAGATTCAATTTATGACAAGAAAAGACCTGTAAAATATAAAATTTTCTATATTTATTATGTAAAAACGGTTTACCTCCACATCAAGTTTCATGCATTGTGGTGATTTTGAATTGACATTTGTTGTTGTTGTAGTAGTTGTGGTTATTGTTGTTGTGGTTGTTGTTACTGGTGGAAGAGTTGTCATTGTTATCTATAAAAATAAAGAAATTAAATAAATTTTCACATAATAAAAGTAGAAATAACAATTCCATGTTGGATTTTGGAACAAACATCAAACTGAATAATACAGATAGATTCTTATTGGGCCATAATGTGGCTAATTAAATATTAAGATATTATTCTAAAGGAAGGCCGATAACTATACAAAATGGTAGTTTATATCTTCCAAATTAATTGGTCTGAAAGCTAAAATTGAAAGGTAGTCAGCAGGAGTAGCAGGTTTGAGTCTCACTCTGGTTCAGCCTTTTATTCCAGAATATTTTGAATTAATTAATTAATTTCTAATAATTTAATCTAACATGATCTTGGTGATGATGATAGTGGCTTAACTGCATATTTCTAGTCCAAATTACAGTGGGTGATTGGTTAACAAACAGTTTGGACTGTGAACAAATCAGACAACAAACACTTTTGTGAAAGATTTTTATGTTCAGACAACAAACACATGTTCAGATAAAAAACACAAGAAGTGACATGAAATAATGTATACTTATTGGTCTTCCCTTGTCTCCAGGTGACAATTTGAAACCTTTTGGAGTGTGGGAGATGTCGACATTGACGTTCAACCAATATCGAACAGATAGCATTCCTCCAAACTTCGAAACTCTTCCTTGTAATTCCAGCCTTTCGTTTACCTTTCTGACAGAAAGAATTTTTTATAATCTTCGTGAGACTGTCAGCACTCATTAAGTTTTGCATCGGTTTTTATTTTTGAAAGGTGAGAGTTTAACTGTTTCATCAGATATTTGTTAATGTTTTAACACCAAATTTTGAATTCCATCTGGGCCTTGCATTTAAATAATGTTTTTGTGTGCTAGTTGCTTTCTGTTCTCTTTTTGTAAGTGGTTTTCTGAAAAAGAAACTGATAATATTATGGAGTCTAAAAAGAGTGGAGTGTCAAGAACTGTGCTCACCATAGAAACCAAGCAAGAGATAATAGCCAAGGTAGAGAGCTGGCTAGAGTAGAGAGATAGCAAAGATATTTAATGTTATGGCTCGAACAGGTCTACAGTAGGCACAATCTTGGCTAAGAAAGATATAATCAAGAAGCTCAAGCAGCTAAAAGAATAACGAAAATCACATCTGTGAAACAAAGATGTGGCATTCATGAAAAAATAGAGAGATTGATTTTAATTTGGATAAAAGAAAGAGAAATGAAAATAGATGTAACTAGTATTATTGTCATTCAAAGAAAAAGCTAGAGAAATTTTTGAAGAACTCAAGAAACAAACTCCACATTCATCACATGAGAAGGCAGAATTCAAGGTGTTTTGAAGCAAGCCAGTTCTCAACAATAACATTAAAAATGTTTTGGAAAGAAAAATTTGATATTCTTGAAGCTATCTGGCTCATTCAAAATGCATGGTTATAATTTAACAGCTTTCACAAAGCTGTGTCCCTCCTGCATTCAGGGAGATGTTGATGATGTCCCTGAAATTATGGATGAAATTGTGACAACTGCTAGAGATCTCAAATTGGAGGTAAATGAAGATGACTTTGAAGATCTTATAATGAAACCTCAAACTGATCTGACGACAGAAGAACTCCAAGAACTCTTGAATGAAGAACACAAGAATCTCAGCGAAATGTGTTTTCTTCTGAAAAAAAGGAAGACAAAAGAGGATCAATGCTGACATCTGCTATTAAAGGTCTTTTGAAGTGGGAGGATGTCAGAACAATGGTCTTAGAATGACATCCAAACCAGGTTGAGGTTAACAAGCTTGGGATTGCTACAATGACAATGCTATTAATTACTTCCAAAAAGTCCTGAAGAAGAGCGTATATATTATTATTACAAATAAATAAATGTAGTAAGAAAGTATAAAATTTTTTATTTACTTTTTGGATCTCCAGAACGAATTAATCAAATTCCCATTTCAGGTAGTGGACATGATCTTAAAACAGATTATGTTTGATAACCAATTATCTACTGTACTTGGTATGTCAATTTATAAACATCAAACCTCCTTTAAAATTGTTATATAGAGAACAATTATATATGATAAATATTAATTGTATTTGAATCAGGTAATTTATATCTTTGTATTAATTTAGTAGGAAGATGAAGTGTACTGAGAACTTTACAGTATTTTATTTACCTTTCTAGAGAAAGTGTCTTAATACATTTGTATTGATATAAAATTATGATCATAAAATATTGTTATGTCATTAGTTATAACTGTGACATTTAGCTGTTTATTTATTCTATTTTAATGTTACAGTACATATAAAACTAATACAATGATACAATTTACATGTCTAAAAATATATGTTTGTATGTGATCAATAAGTTCCTAAGTGATGAGGGCTGTTACTGCTGTTATTTTAAGCCAAAATGTATTTCAGGTGGTCAGAATAGTCATGAATATTTATTCAATAAATTAGCTTTATGAAAGCTTTAATGTGTGATTACCCCTTATAAATAACTATTCTGTAAATAATAATAGCGAAAGATTGAAGCTGAAGTTAGAAGCTGTTCCAAAGATGAAGGAGGTATTCAGTTGTATAGTGGAACCATTTGAATATTCTGTAATATTATTTAAAATTCTATTTATTTATTTAAATACTGAATCACAACATAAGAATTTTAAATGTCACAGAATATTCAAATGGTTCCACTTCAGAACTCAACATAGATCCTTCATCTTTGGAATGGCTTATAACCTAAAGTATAAAGTAGGCCTGTAAATTGGGCCAAAAACATTTGTTCTGTGTGTAAAGTTAATGCTGGAAACATACAAAAGATGTGTTTGTATGTTTTTATCTAATTTCTTTATGAATTATTTCTATGTAAAATAATTTTTTCATTATTTTATTGTTACTACAATTGAATTTTGGCACCCCAAAACTGTTGTGCCCTTAGCTCCGGGCCTAATGAGGCTAATGGAAAATATGTCCCAGATTATTTTATTTATTACACTTATAACATACTAGCAGACCCCGCCACACCTTGTTGTGGCTCAAAATGTATTTATTATAAATGTATAACACTTCCCCCCTAGGAGAAAATGTTTTGAAAAATTTCTTCTTAGTGTACATTCTCTTAACGTACCCTATTAAAACGCAATCAAAAACGCAAAATCCTGCATATAAAATAGTATAATAGAAGCCAAGTTTTTCACAGTAAGCCTTAATCCTGTCCCTCTCCCCCATGGGGGAATGTCGAAAAATCCCTTCTTACTGTACATTCTGTTGACGTACCCTATTAAAACGCAATCAAAAACGCAAAAACCTGCATCTAAAATAGTATAATAGAAGCAAAGTTTTTCACAGTAAGCCTTAATCCTGTCCCTCTCCCCCCAATAGGGTAATTTCGACATGTATTCGACAGCCTATGTCCACCCTGAGGTTCCATTCTAAATATTGGTGAAAGAATTTTTGAAATCGGATGAGTAGTTTTGGAGATTACCTGCTGCATACAAACTAACATACAAACATTACCTCTTTATTATATTAGTATAGACAAAGCAGTGACATACAGTTGGCTATGCGACATTTTAGAAATGATTATGTAATGCTTTTTTAATGTCCCTACCCCTTTGTAATGCATTGAAACAATCTGAAAGTATCCATCCACCTGTATCCGCATTATGTAATTTAAGGATGGCCCCTTTCTGGTCCCCTTGAAAACAGTTTGATGTTTATTCTGAAATAAATAATTATTTTCCGTAACAGTAATTAAAGTATTAAATTAAAAATATATAAAATTATTATATTTAAAAATAAATGTTGTAAATATAGATTATCAATAATTTGACTATTGTCGTATTGATCTGTTATTGGAAACGTTTGTGTGTACAGATTTCTTAAACTTATAAATCAATAAATCAATGATTACTGATAATGAGAAAAATAACATCATCATCATCATTTATAGACTTCAAAATGATTAAAATGTATGAGATTAACTGATTCCTTTGCTCAGGATTTGTATCTGAGTTAGATCTTTGAAAATATTTTTAAAACTTTGGCTCTTTTACCTCATGGATTCTAGGATAATCTTTTTGCCATATCCATTGTGGTTTGGTCCAGGCCTGCAATGGGTCAACTGGGTGGTCAGGGAAGGTGCCCAATATATCCAGGACAGACTACCCACAAAAAATTCCTGGGATTCTCTACCCGGATTTGATCCTGGCTCCGTAGAGCATTGGCTGATGCATCGAGTACCTTGGCCATTTGGCCGATTCCTTGGAAGTTTTCGTGAGTGATCTGATTCAGTACATTGAGCCCAAAGCCGTGCATTGGGGGCAGTGGCGTAGCGTGGGTGTCAGCCGCCCACGCTACGCCTTATTTAGGTATCTCAATTTAAAAGACTAAAATTCAGTTTTGTCACAGAATAAGTAATGAAAAATTCCGTGCTAGTGTTGTCATCTTTTTAAAATCACTGACCCTGACGGCAGGTGAGGTTTGTTCGAACAGAAGTTCCTGATGCATGCATATATCATTTTGCAATGAAAAATAATTTGCAGTGCATGCTGGTTCTAAATTAGTTACAGTTAGCAACTAGGGAGACTTGGGTAGGAATAACATAAGTAATGTAGATGACTTAGCCCTATTGGATATTGGAAGTGTATAAGAGTACGAATGAATCGTACAAGCAAAAAAAGAAAAAGGTCAACAGATTGCGCATGATACCCCTGGACGGTGAATCGGATGGTAACACTATTCCCACTATTCCGTGCTCATTTCAATTGGTCTGAATCATAGGTGAATGAAAACATGAAATAAATTGGTTCAAATTCTTACAAGATATTATTATTA
The DNA here is from genome assembly GCF_000671375.1 of Centruroides sculpturatus. Taxonomy (NCBI): domain Eukaryota; kingdom Metazoa; phylum Arthropoda; class Arachnida; order Scorpiones; family Buthidae; genus Centruroides; species Centruroides sculpturatus. Next base: position 257,975 of record NW_019385731.1, on the reverse strand, counting down.
TTTATTGTCAAATTTTTCCGCCCCTTAAAAAGTGCCACCCGGGGCGGGCCGCCCCTGCCGCCCCCTATGCTATGCTACTGATTGGGGGTTTAACAAATCAATACAGCAGGGAAACAGATCATGTCATTCGTTGCCATGAATTGATTCCCATTCATTGCCATGAGTGTACAGGCTTTACGTCTGTACACTCTTAGTAATCTGGCACCTTCTGTGCAAGAAATGGCCCGATTAGCGAGAATCTTCTGTATTATAACAACTTTTAATAATTATTCAATAACAAAGAAATTCATAAAAATTTATTTCTGTTTACATTTCTCATTTTAATGCTTAAATTTCCAGTAATATATCCAATAAAATTTCACACTTGAGATTGGATTTTTGAGTTTTCTAATTAGAGAATACCTCAATAAAAATCTAGTGGAGGATACAGATTCTATATACTGTAACCTTCTTGGACTCCAGCTTAACTTGTGATAGTTCATTTGAAGTATTATGCTAAAGAGAATTTCTCATTTTTTGCCTTACAACTGTTGAAGGCTTTTAAATAGCTATTAGAAACTGTGGAAGACAATAGCTAGAACATGGAAAAAAGTTAAAATTCAGTGGCAGAATGTTGAAGAATATATGGATAATTTCTAATTAATATGCAGAGGGACTTTTCACGCTGCTAATTTTAACATCTTAATTATAAAAAAGTTTGTATGTAATACTCAGAGCCAAATTTAGACTAATTATGGACCTACACTACATATAGGAGGTCCACTTCATTAAATACTAGTGGGAAATATGTATTAACTGTTCTCGAGAATAGAACAAAGCCCCTTGTAATGTAAGGCCTAAAAGCTATAACTTGTTTAGTAAATCTGGCTCTGGTAATACTGAAGATATGACGGTAAAAAATAAAATGTAATATATTATTTGAAAAAACGATTTACTTCAGTTTGTGGTGAAGTATTAGATGCAGATACTGGTATATGGCCTTGACAATATTCATTGATTTCGTAGGCTAAACTCGTAACGTCATTGACGAGAGATCGCCACACGTCGATAAACACGTCTAAGTTTTCTCTTGCAATCTTACTATTTGGATGCAGACAATGAGTGTAACAAGCACTCATGACCTGAAAATTACAGATTATTTTAGAAATAAATAATAAATTAAGACGAATGATGCCATATTTTTAGAGTTTTACCAACCTGCGGGCCATAAACTTGCAAACAAGATTCTATACTTTTTGATGATATCTGTTGCGCTTCAGTGATTGCAACGTGATGAAGCATTTTGCAAACCTAAATTTAAAAAAAAAGGTATTTATTTTTTTAAAAAGAAGATAAAATAATATTCTAAATTCCTTAGTTATTATTCTTACTTCTTGTACATAATCTACGTGTTCCTTAAATTTATCGGTGTAATCTTCTAATTTTGAAAAATCGCCAGTCATAGAAATATGTTTCATTTTACAAAGAAGATTTGTTTCATTCCTTAGTTTTAACAATTCATCAGAAAGCTCCAGAGCTGTATCTTGCAACTAAATAATAAAAAATGGTACATAAATGTTAACAAATTATTATAATATAACTTTAAATCATAAATGTATCAGGGAAAATATGATCTTGGTAAGAGAATATAGGAGCCCATAATAGAAAAGAGGCTGAGGAAGGCATGCACGGGAGAGTTTTAAGGTTTAACCATTTCTGTTTGGGAAGAATTAAGAAATTAAATAGTGTTTTGTATATAACTTATATTTATTTTGTACCTGTTGAGTCTGTTGTGTTGTGTTACTTTATATACATTATAAAAATTAATACACTAAAAAAGGGTTTCCAAAATAAGTGATTATGTCCAGTGAATATTGTTGATTTTAGCTTAATAAATTATGTTTTTTTTTTAAACCCCACACTTTTAAAAATAGTGCACATGGACTTATACTGAAGGAACAACAAAAAAATATTAATACAGACTTGCTAAGTTGGATATTGCTAAGTTTAACATTTGGAGGAAAATTTATCTATGTGTGGCTGCTTACCATAAAATTTTGAAATCCTAATTTGAGTAATGTGTAGAATGTAAAGATGTTATTGTTACATATACAAGTACATATTACATTAATTAAAAAATATTTTTTATTTTTTATCGGGAATTTCTATAAGCCTCACTACTGTTTTATAAGCATCGAGAAGAAAATATGATTACTTTAAGGAAATTGACAGTTTAAATACAAAAGAAAACACTTTATTTCTATGAACTTTAACTCATGATAACTTCAACTTATTAAAACAAACACAAGTTTCAAACTTCACAAGCTTCTGGAATGTTGTGGGTATCCTTCAAATGTTATCATAAGCTGTAAACTACTCAAACTAATTCACTGATGAATGCACCTATGCCCATGTTCACTTCTTATCCTGTAAATATCACCTTAGATAATGATAGATTGTGTGCCAAAATATATGGTCTATTTGATAACTTAATGTAAGAGATATTTGATGTGTGAAAATGCTCTTTTCTTGGCTAAACATTTGGCACATACAAACCACTATCAGTCCAAGGATCATACTTTGTGAACCACTGGTTTATAACATACAGAAATCATAAAGCATATTATTTATTATTATTAATATAATATCCTCTGCTATTAATTTTCTTTTATAATTTATTAATTAATGCAACAGTTATAAAAATAAATATTTTTACAATTATTTAGTCCAACAAGTAGCAAACTGAAATTCATTAGACTACACAACCTATTCAATAGCTGAAATTAGTCCAGAAAGTAGGATATTTCCTACAATTTCATTCTAATACAATTCTATAAATTTAATTTTAAGTAGAATTTCCTTAAATATCACCCTGGAGATGACAAGTAAAATGATATGCTTTTTGTGCAACACATATGATAATAGAAAGCTTGTGATTAAAGAAGTTATTCAAATGAATGGCCAGATTCTTATCTGGCTACATTAAGGCTAATTAATAATTAAGGAATTAAGTAATTTGGGTAGAAGTAGGTAATTAAGCCACCATCTTTAGAAGAAGTCCAGTCTGAAGGACAAAAACAATGCATGCCTGATTTGAGGATAAATTGAAACTGTTATATATGGCTGATATTATAAAGAATAATATAATATGTGAAGTGGGAAACTACTAGTGTAGTTGGCTTATAGTAAATATCTTCAATTACACATTGCATAAAAAGCCACTTATTCTATTTCAGTTTAGGCCTGGAGCTAAAGATGCAACAGTTTTGGGGTGCCAAAATTCAATTGTAATAACAATAAAATAATGAAAAAATAATTTTACATAAAAATAATTCATAAAGAAATTAGGTAAAACAAGTCTTACTTGTTGTCTAAGATCTTTAGTTGCTTGTAGAGTTTGAAAAACAAAAGTTTCCAGTCTATCCGTTGGTGATGTTGTGCCGGCTTGATCCTGTATAGAAGTAAATGATTAAATACATACATATTTGAAATATAATAAGTAGAAATAAAGAAAATAATTTATATAAATTTCTTAATAAAAAACATTTTACATCAGAAGAAGCTTAGCTTAGTAAAAAACCAGTGGAACTCTATACAAAAATAACAATATCATGAATTAACATAATTATACTGTATAGGGGTTCTCCATAAATTACTTAATGCAGTGAACTATACTACTTATATCACTGCTTTATGTTATATACATAATTAATAAATTAATGTAGCATTCAATACCTTCTGCTGTGCATTATTCCTTAATATAATTAAGGTTGTAAATTGAGGATTTGGACTATGCATTTTTGAAAGAGGGTATGCATGACGGAATAATGGATCATTACAGAAAGGATGGAATGGTAGTTAAATGTATAAAAATAGTATTATGCGATTTATGAATAAGCCCAGATGTATAAGCACTTTGTGACTCTTTATTGAATCTCACTGTATAAGTGGAATTGGAATGGATTTTGAGATTTTTTAATCCTTCCTCCATCAACCATACATACTATACTTCAAGCTTTACAAATTGCAAACAGCACTAATAGACCATCTCAATTGATTGTGACGTACATGTACAAGTTACACTCTATAAGTGCTATAATTCAATAACTGATCTACACTTGTGTCCAAAATTAAAGAAATACACACAAATATACATGCAAAAATGGCCCTCCATCACAATGAATCATCCAAATACCTTCTCTGAGGTATGAGATAAGCTAATGATATATCAAGAATGCAATGTTAGTGGTCCTAACAGCTGATAATTTGTCAGATACAATTTTGCTGTATATATAGCACATTACATTTTGAACAAGACAGTTTGGAAACTATTATTTACTAATACAGTTTTAATACAATTTATTGAGATGGACGGATACATATTTTTAATTTCAAGAGATGCTAATCTGTAGGACTTGGTTATGTTGGATCTTATTTAAATTATCAATCAATGCTTCAGTATTTTTGTATTTTGTATTATACTAAGTCACCAAAGTATATACAATTTAGACCATTTTATTTATTATTTTAGTTTAGCCTCTTCAGTTGGATAAAGGCTTAAGAATAAAGGATAGCAGTGTATCTGTACAACATTACATTTTGTTGCACAAGTACACTTCTATTGTGCCTTATTTACACGATACTTGTGCGATAGAATGACACTTCACTGACTTTCATATGACACAAGTTTCGGCTATTTATGTTTCATGGTGTTGATTTTACACAGGTTTGTGTTCGTTGCTTTAATTTGTGTTGGTTTATTGCTAATATTTTAACTCCTATCAGTAAAAAATATCTGTGTTAAGTTTATTTTTTATATTAATTTCTATTTTTTAAACTCTTTCTGTCCTATGAATACTAAGATAGCCTTTTATCATATTTTAAACAGATTCATAACAGTTTGATTGAAGCATTAGCATAACCAAGGGCCTAGGGCTCCCTGGTTATACTTATCTATGTAAGTAAATAAATAAAGAAAATTGAATAAGTACAAGAAATAAATATGAATGTGACAAATGCACTTATACACATTTATAATACTTGTTTTAAACATGAAGAATTTAAAATTGTTTCTTTGTCTCTTTTCTTGATTAACCTCCAAAAAATACAATATGTAATTAATAGTATATGATGGGAATACAGAAGATTTATCAAAAAAATAAGGGATTGTAAAGATATAAAGATAATGACAATAAGGCATAGATTTGTCATACTTTTATTATATAAGGGAGGATCAATAAATAAGGCCACAAGTTATCTGCTCCATACTTTGAATCTATTGCAAAAGACCAGGGACACTTGAGAGGTTGTCATTCTCTTCCATAACAATTAAACACTGCACACTGCCCAATGTATCTGTTTCCACATTGATGATGTGCACTGGGAGGTTTTAGAACACAATCCCTATAGTCTGAACCTGGTACTTGGCAATTTCCATCTCTTTGGGCCCACGAAAAAACATTCTGTGGACAGCAATTTCTGACTGTGGAGAACATGCTACAAACTGCCATCACCCAGCTAGAGGATCTTGATACAAAATTGGATATTTGTTGTTGTTGTCGATACCGTGTTGTTATTTATGTTTGTATACTGGCACAATGAAGTGACCTTCTTTATCAACATAATTGGATATATTGATTATCTAATAGAACAAACTTGGTGATTATGTGGAAAAAGTGTTCTTACCAATGTATGTCTGGTTGTAGTTTCACATTTCTACTAATAGAGGTATGTTCAGAAATCCATTTGTTAACTTGTCTATTGATCCTCTCTTGTATTTTGCATAGAGTTGTAAAAAGTTTATTGATACAAACCCACAAAATTTAGTTTATTAGTATTAAACTAGTTGAAGATGACAGCATTACGTATGCAGACTAATGAGTTAGGAAAGCTCTTTTCACTTTACAAAAGATTTTAGATGGATAATTAATTATAGTTAAAGATAAATAATTTTTCAATGTTAGGATACTACATTATATATACAAGCACTAAGCATACTCTAAATATTATTACTCTTAGTAAATATAAATTGGTTATCTCACTATGTGTAAATAAACAATCTATATACACCAGCAATATGCTTAATAAGCAAAAGAACACTTTCTAGTCACCATTCATAAACATCATTTGGTTTAAAATCCCGACTTTGAATCTTAAGAGAATATAACCTGGTATTATTTATTTATTTTTTGACTCTCTGCCCTATGGTCACTACCTTTTTCCATGCTTGTTGTGGACAGTACTGAATTGATGGCAACTTGCACCTGAGGTAAAACTGATTATTACCACTCCGGGACCCAGAATGGTTGTCAATAAAGAGCACTTGTAGCACTGGCACTCTTGCATGAACTATTTATAAAAAAGTGTATTTATGGGACATCATTATATTTAGCTTATTATTATTTTTTATTTATTTATATTCCTTTTGGATATTTTTGACTTCTTGTGTTGTTGCTTCAGGCAGTTGCCTGTTACCTCATTCAGCAAGCTGGCTGTGATTCTTGAATTTGGCTACATCCACAAGATTGGCACAATTAGAGGAAAGATTGATATATCTGGGACTTGATATATCATCCACAATAAATTCTTGTAGTTCAATCCCAAGTCTTCCATAGCTGCAGGATGATGCATTAACCATCTCAGTCTTCTGATTGCGGTATTTAAGGTAATTGGAAAGGTTCATTTGCATATTAATTGTATTGTTAGAATATACAGGTTGTTTTTTTTTTACATATTACACTCAATATCTTCAAAGTTTGTTTAGAAAAGTTTTATTTAGAAATATTAAATATATTTTAAATCTTTAAACTGATGTTTAAATAAATATCTTACCAAATTATCACCCTCTCTAAGTAACTGGCTTAATTCGATTTTAATTCGATCGCACAGTAAAAGAATTTTTTCTCTATGTTCGTGAGTTGTATAGGCAGAATCGGTGAAGTCTTGAGTACGTTCTACAATAGCGTCAAAAGCATTATTCAGCTGAGTTCTGTAGCTGACATCAATCAATGTCATATGCCCCATTTCAATCATTTCCTACAAATAACAAATCAGTTATCATTTAAAAATTATAAATTAGTTATTTGATATGAATTTAAAAATACAACCTCAAACTTTTTAACTGCATTGTGAACAGTTAAACATTGTTCTAGTTCTTCTGCCTGCCATATACTTCCTGAAATAGATCTATAACCGCCGTTCTGGTTTGATTCTCCATTTGTCGTTCCCGTTGCTAGATCTGGTATCACTCCTTCTTTAACAATGAAATGAATAAGGTCGATTGCTCTTCTAATCTGGATGAAGACCGTATCTCTGTTTTCTCGGGCTGTTTCGCAGTCTGGATGGCGAAGACAAGCCTGTGTATGAAATTTATATTTGTCAAACTGTTTATAAATCAGATTGATTCTGTTTATAGGATTACAACACTTACTTTTGAAGAAGTTAAAAGCATCATGGCTGAGCGATCTAATAATTTTTTAGTCACTATCATTTGAGAGCGTTGCCGTTCATCTTTCAGAACCTAAATCATTTTAAAATTAAATGAAATTCAATCATGCAAAATGGTTTAGTGAATAAAAACAAAAATTTTACTCACATTTTGTTTGTGACTTGTCAAGCGAGCAAGTTCAACCATTTCTGCACCAAAATGACTGAAAGCTTTAACAAATTCGGTAAAATTTGCTACGTTTTCGAGTCTGTTTAAACTTATCGACACCTAATATGAATGCAAATCGTTTTTTGATTAAACTATGACATTGATTAATCTAAAAATATATTATTTTAGTCCTTGGATGTCTTCCAAAAATTATACAAGAGTCAATAAATTGAATTAAATGTTATTGCTTACTCTATCTTTGGCACCAAGTAACTGCTTAACAACAACAGTATCGGTTAACAAGAGAACACGAGTCACAGACGAAAGTAAAGATCGAGCGGCTCGAACCATCTGGTGCTTGTCGGCGATCGGACAACTGTGTCTACTTTCCAGATGATAGATTTCACACAACTGTTCTATCATTGCGCCTATCAAATTTTGATTAAGCAATAATTAGAGAAAACATAAAATGCTAAGCTAAACTGATAACATATAGCAAGCTTTAGAAAGTAATAAACTGCTAAATCCTTTTCTGATTTCCACACAGATAATAAATACTATTTTGTATTATAGTTCATAGCATTTCTATATTAATAATCTTTAATAATCCACGATATTGTTATATATCAGGAGTGACCAAACCTTGTCATAGGAGCCATACACTATATATTAGAAATACACAAGGATTGTATCCTCTATTAGAAGGCTTATTGGAGAGCTGCATTATGTATTTATATTATATATAGTTAAAATATTACTGTATAGTATGTAAAGCTCACTGTTACTTTATGAATGTACCCTAAGCTTTCAGTTGCCTGTTTGAGGTTAAGTTGAGAGTTACAATCCCCATGTCCCAATACCCATAATAGATAATTTACAAAAATAATATGTATGTATAATATGTACCAAATTTATAAAAAGTAATTGTGTAAGTAAGGGAGCCGTATGCCTCTCGCAAACCAGAGTTTGGCCACTGTGGTCATATATGATTCAATCAACTAATTTATGAACTTACCCGCAGCTCTGGCATCCCTGCAAACTTCGTACATGTCAATTTTGATTTCTGGATTATCCTCCGCAATTGCCTCTCCGATAGACACGAATCTGTCGACGGCCAAATAGATAGCCTGACCCACTCTAATAACGGCATTCGACATCTTGCTTCCCGATCTTGTATACTTTTCCTTTGTATTTGTTGAGGTAGGAATCTAATTATTATAATAATCTATTTTTAACAATAATTAAGTCCCATCTGAATAGTAAATTCTACTGTTAAGTTACATTCTGATATAGAATGGAGCGATATTTGTGCAAATGTATATGATACGCGCCTCGGAAAAGTATGAAGGATAGCTTTAAAATGTCACGTAGACTATAGAATTATTGATGAAGTCATTTGAATTATAATAGTTGTGTTCAATCAATCTATCGAATGATCTGGTTTAGAGATTTTACGAGTACTGAAAAATAAAAATGATTTATTAATAATAAATCATTTCTATTTTATGATTACAGGTAATTAAATATTATTTTAATTTATTATTCATGATTGATTATAAAATTGGCTATGAATTGTAATTTTTTATAGGAAAATCAACACTTTATAATCACTGCTGACATCTTAAAACCGTTATAAATTAAAATTATGAGACAATTATGCTTTAATGGGTTGTTAATTTAAAGTTTTTACTCCAGTAAAAACATAATTTATTCAAAATTATACCAGATTTATGCTTTATTACAATTAAATTGTGCATTACTGGGCTATAAATATTTAAAGATAATGCAATAAAGCATAATTTTCTTAAAATTATGCTTTAGTTAAGTGAAATTATGCAACTGTTTGCTAGAAATATTCAAATATAATATAATAAAGCATAATTTTATTATAATTTTCTTAAAATTATACTAGAATTATGATTTACTGGTGTGTAATATCCAAATAAACTATTATTATAGCACACTTAACTGTAATTTTCTTATAATTTTAATAAAATTAAGCATTATCAGCATAAAATCTTTAAAATATTAAGCAAACAAAGCATTATTTCACTCCAGTAAAGCATAATTTTGAGCTTCATTCAGAGTTTTCGATATTTTTAAAGTCATAAATTAATATTTAATGAAGGCATAAACTAGATTTTTTGTTCCATTAAGTATAGTTTATATAAGGATTATCAAATTTATATAAAAATTAAATATAAATCCCTCAGAATCAAAGCTTAAATTGTTTGATTTTATGGGAAAAACCTATCAGATTTAAAGTTAAAACTATATTTTTATGTTACAAAACACCATAATGTTATATATAAACTGATTAAAAATGATCAATTTACCTTATAGTAATTGAACTATCAGCAATTAAAACTTAAATGGAATTAAATTAATTCCTCAAGCATATCTTACTCTATTTTAAGACTTAATTACAATTAAATTCTCTAAATTATAATACTAATGAAATGCTTACTGATGCTATAATTAGTTTGTTTTGATGGGGATATAACACTTCAGCATCAACGGAACGACATTTTGGCTTCTCTGAGGCTTCTAAACTTTGAAATTTTAATTAGAATTAATTAATACTCCTCTCCTTGATCTCATTAGAAGCGAATTTGGAGTTGTTTGGGTAATTGTGCTCGTCTAAGTCGTTAGTTAACTCATCGGAACACGACCGGCGCCGAGCTACTTTACCTTTGAAATCTCCCCAAATTTGGGGATTTTTTAAAGGAAATCCACGCGAAAACGTTCTTAAATGCGTTCTCTAACGTATATTATCGTTAAAATATACATTAAACAGGATATAAAATTGATATCAAAGAAAGAAGCGGAGGAGTAGGAGTTGACGGATAAGGCGCCCCTGTAAAAGGTTCTTCACTGCCCGACACGAGTGATTTGGAGAAAGATACCTTTAGGAGCGTTAACGTTTACGATCGATTAATTGTAATAATCGATTGTAGAAAAATGTATATTGCCGCTTACCTTCCTCCTATGATGCATCGTCATTACCTTTCGTTGCTATATTCTTTAATCAATGCGCTGTGATCGACATCTGGAATGAGTCGGAACGAAAATCGATTGAACTGCAGTGCGGCGAAGCAACCCATCTTCATTACTCGCGGAAATTATTTAAATTTACAACTTACCTAGTCGATTATTAATAATCGATTTTCGACGTAAATAAAATTAATCGATCCATAGAGATCGTAAAAAATACGCACACGCAATCACCTATAGAAGTATCGTTTTCGGTCGGAAAGTCGAAATTAAAAAAAAAATAATAAAATAAAAAATAACGATAAAAAAATTCCAGAGGGTGCTTGCTGTTGTTTACAAATGGCGACTCGCATTGACGTGATTGTCACGACTTTTTGTTTTGCGATTACGATAGATAATTATCACCGTTGCTCGGTTACCGTGTTGTTTATTTGTAGTTGCTATAGAGGAGTTTGGATTATTTTGAAAAATTCATAAATTTGCGTGCTCGTTTGTGTAATTTTTCCCCCAAAATATCGTGAGGTTCGAAACACGTGGTTTCCGAAATGACGTTTGCGTGTTTTAACCTATCTTTCCTTGGATTCTTTCCAGTTTTTAAAATCGTATAAAATAAAGTTTTCACGGAAAACGATGATTACTCTTTAATATTCGTATCTGATTCATTATTCATCGTAACGAATGTTTAAAAATGTATATAAGATGAATATAAATCGTGACTGAGCCAGATGTAATAAATCTGTACCGAGATTTATTGTTGCATGCTACTTGAAAATTAAACGGGGAAAACCATGCCAAATTATTTTTTTAACGGCTGGAAATTTGTTGCATTCCCTCGCCTAGAAAGAATAATCTTGGATTCCTTCCAAAATATGGTGGGAAAGTTCAGAGAGAAAGATATATATTTGATCAACAAGCTGAAATGTTTAATCCTTCCAAAAATACAATTATTTATACCTTCTTTAAATTAAATTGTAATATATTACATTATTATTATTATTATCATTATCTATACAAAATTTGATTGACTCATTATTTTTTAAAAAACAGGCATTTATATTAAAGCAGTTTAGCATTTTTGACTTATTTTGCTACTGTTAACAGTATTTCCTTTGCAATTCTATAAAATCTCCTCCAACGAAGAACGAAAACTGTAATCCAATGCTCACTTAGCTTTACAAATGTACAAGATAGAATATATGCAAAATTTAATAGTTAATTTAATCAGTAAGTCACTTGCGCTTTAAACAAAAGTGATCTATTGAAATGTCGTGTCTTCGCTGAAGGCGCCCGCTAGTCGGAATTCTTCTGGCGTCAGCAGGCAATACATGCGCTGGGGTGACGGACCGGAACACTGGGTCGGCCTGGACAGATTGGCCCTCAGAATGAATTCCCTGGCCGAAGGTTTGGGAAACTCCATGACTGTCGAGTGGTATTCGGACGAAGAGACCCCGCCCGAAGATGCTAGCGGTTTCTCGTCTATTATTAAGTGAGAATTCTGCAGATAAAAGAGAGGCACTCTTAGTTTACATTAAAATGAACTTTTATAGAATGCATCTGAGCAAAATACCCTTTGGGCTTCGGCAAAAAGTCGACGAATCTTATTTCCTATCAGGCCCTTGCTTCCCCCTGGAACCTCGACTTCTGAATATTCGACTAAATCCAAGCAAAATTTCTGCACGGTGTTTTCTGAGTTTTCATTCTCGGAATCCACTGTGCCCGAGCTCGTGGCCACGTCAATTCTGGATGTCTTTTTCTTGTCTTCTTCTTCACTACTGTTATCTTCACTACAAAATTTTGCATATAATGACTGTCCTTGTGAAATCTTTACTTCTGCTTCATATATCATACTTAAAATATCCTAAAATATATAAAACTGATTTAAATATTTATTCTTACTTAAACAATTTTAGGTTTATAAAAAGAATACAAAACCTTATACGATGGTTGAGGCATATGCATGACTTTCACTGTTCTATTAGCTATTTCTATTAATTTAGTTGCAAGTGAAGGGGGTCCAACTTCCACTAAAAATTGTATAATTAATAAATTTTATGCTTTGATATATTATTTTAATATTCTAATACTCACCACATTCTGCTAACTGAACCAATGTGCTATATATCAAAACAGGCATCAGATGATTAACCAAATCAACTGGTTTAATTGCTGCCAAATAATGGAGTATCTAAATTTACAAAATAACGATAAGTTGGTATGTTAGAAAATAAGAATTTAATTAAAATCAATAAGTAAGACCTTCTCGGCTTCTTTTGTGTCATCGAAGAGTCTTTTCTGGCGATGTGCGGGCACGGCGCGAGAACTCTCCCAAGCTTCTTGCCACATATTGCCAGGCAGCAGCATACGAGCACTCAGGTGACCTATCAGATGAAAACAATTAATGACTAGTCAAATGTACATTCATAAAAGATTTTAATAATTACTCTTAGTCACTGTTTTCCCTGTTTCTTCGTCTGTTATGGTCTCCTCAATTAGATCTCGGGGCGAATACCACTGGACAAAATCCTCTAGACATGCACCTGGATTTGCAGCCTAATTTAAAAATGGATTTTATTAATAATTAAATAAGTCTTAATTAATTCTAAATTATTTGTCTTGAATTTTTAAAATATTTATAACCTTAAATGCTTCCATATCTGACATCAGGCAAGCGCTTTGCATTCTTGCACGCAAAGCGGCACCTTCGGAATTAGTTCCCAACTGAACTAAGATTTCAGCATGCTCTTCCAACATGTCTTCTGTCATTGGTGAAGGTTCCTTTAATAACAAAAAGTCTATCAATATTATTACAAAAGTGTTTTTACTAATGATGACAATTATAACCACTTAACATGCACGAACCTGAGTAATGGGTATGAACAATGGGGCACCAGAATGTAATAAAGTTAGATTATTTAACTGCTTCAGCCGACCTTCCGGAACTTGTTTTTGCGTTTCTGAAGTTAAATTATTTGCTCAAAAATTTTCACAATAGAAAAATAATTGCAATAATTTTGAAAATTTGAAGTATTTACTGCTGTTGTCACTCGAATTTGCCTTTTCTTTGTCGTTATTTGATGCGTCGTTGCATTCAAAATATTCGTCGTCACCATCGCTTTCACTGTAAAATGACTGTGAACTCGGTTCTCTGCTTTCTGACGTTACGAGCGACAAACTATTTTGATTCAATTGATTCCATTCTCTCACTTTCTTGCGCTGAATACAACAATTTAACATCTGGAATGTATCAATTTGTAGTGTAATAAATGAATGGATAATCTTGAGAAGTTTTGAATTTTTTAAATTTCTAAATGATTACAAAGAACAGATGAAAAAATAAATATAGTAACTATTCAAAAATTATATATGGAATGATTGAAAAGTCTCTGTATGTAGGAAAATGGTTTATTTGAAGAACATGTTCTATATGAATACCATTACCTTGAATAATTGTGTCACACATGCTAACGATATTCTGACACAAGTTCATTATAAGTGGGAGAGATTATGTTGCATGGGAGGTTGTGTCCATTATAAATGGGGTTAATGCAAGTTCATTATATGGTAAATATTAACATATTTGGTATTACGCATACATGTGCATCTTTAATAATGTGCATAATATGCATGCATAATTCAATAATTTTATTGAATTACCAATTATTGAACATTTTTTAAATTATTTTCTGGACCAATCATACTTGTTTAATTTACATTTTTCAACTGTTTTTGTTAGAAAATCTGGCTTCTCTCAATGTAGACTTGGCTGAATCTATGACGTACATGATTGAAAACAAGGATCTTAGTCCCACAGAGAGGAAGGAGTAAAAAATAAATAATAAAAGTTAGACTATAATCAGACATAACCATTGATCCATTGTTGACAATTGAAGAAAACTCAATTTTGAAATCATTGCACAGCACTGTAAAGACCAACAGAACACGATGTGCATGCAACAGATTACTGAAGGCATATGTGAAGAGAGATAGTGTATGTTTGCGCGATACCTGCAGACACACCTACCATCAACAATTTTTGTTTGACTGTTTTTAATATAGTACAAATTGGAATATTTTTGGGTAGAAATAAACAAATTTGGATGTTCCTGGAAAAATTTTCCGATCGGAACAGTGTTCAATTTGGAACACTGTCCCGATTCAGTGATTTTGGTGCACTTAGGATCAAGGTGCTACCAAGTTTGATATTGTCAATAATATCAAACTTGGTGGTACCTACCACTCTGGGGACCCAGGATTGAATCCAGATGGGTCAGAAAACCCAGGAATTTTTTTTGGGGAGGGTTCATCCAGACAAGCAAGATTGAATGCATAATGGGCTTACAGAAAAGGCCTTCTTATTGCCCACAGGGCAGAAAGAGTATCTGCAGTTTAAATCACCCACTGGAGGTCTTGGAATGTGTCCTTTGCAGATAAGGGAGCTATTGTATAATCACAAATCAAATATTGGAACATCTTATTCAAAAAATAATATAATTTATGAAATACTTTAAATTGTAAACTAGCTAACCTGAAACTTCTGATGTAAGAGACAATGAGTCAAATTTGGCGAACCAGACTCTAAACTAAAATGAGAAAATTTAAATTCAGTTTTAAGTTTTTATTTCATTCAATATTTTAAAATGTATTTTGGAGACATATTTACCATGGTAGGGTGTAATTATTTTCCCAACGATGTCTCATCTCGACTAAAACTTCTTGCCAAAGATGAGCTACGGCTGCAATTCCTCCAAAGCAATAATTAACTTTACACAATGCTAGACTAAGTCGCCACGTTAAGCTTCCGGGAGGTGCTGCTTTGAATGATTTAAATGTTTCCTAATTAAATATAAATTTCATTAAAATTGCTTTTTTCTAAATTTATAAAAATTATTACAAATACAATAATTGCAAACCTCTAATTTTTCTAATTCTTTTCTTGTTCTAAATACTTCGGGAAGTGCGTTATCGTTTTCGAATTCAATGCTTTCCTACAGAAAATTTATTAAAAAATGTCAAAATTAATATAAACAAGTTTAAATATATAAAATTCTCCTACCTCTTTGCTTAGAGAAACTGAATCAGGAAATATATACTGCAAAATTTTTATTAAAACTTCATCACTTATGAGAGAGGATTCGCTTTGTTCTACCTGTACTTGATTTCTGGACTGATAAATGATATTTTGCAGACTGGGTATTGGAGCTGTCGGATTAGCTAATTTATCGAGAGCCTGACCGAAATTTGGATCTTCTACAAGAGATTTTTAATATTTTATAAATTTTAAAAATATTTTAATAATTTATAACAATTGGCCAGCTAAAATCTAACAAGGAATGTAAATACAGTATACAACAATACATGCAGACAATCAGTTTCTGTTTTTATAATGCTCCAGCATATTGAACTCGAGGGTCTAATTGTAACTACTATAATATCAATAATATCGAAGCTTCGGTATCAGATAGCAACAGGAATTAAGTTGCATATCAAACTGTACATAAGTGATTAAAACAATGGTCACACCTAGAGTTTTCCAACTGCAATGAGTGTGAGTTGCTGATGTCTTGTCACAGTCACATTGTTCATTGAAACATGTGACCTTATCATAAACTAACATCCACTTCGTCTGCTGATGTGAGACTCACAATGTAATCTGTTTACTTACTTAAATCATAACATAACTTCCTAACAACACCATTTTGGTGGATAACTGTCAACTTTTACACCTGGGAGCTAATCATTTGGTGAGTTCTCAGCAGCAAAAGTAATAGTTTTTCATAACCTTTCAACCTATTGTCTTAAATTCATTGGTTGAAGATAACAAGGAACTGAAAAATTGAGAGAGTCGTCACCTGTTCTTCAAGGAGTCTATCATCCCAAAATTCCTCCAACAATTAACTGTCAGTGCCCATCAGGATATCACCTACTCACCTTGGATATTGCAGAACATTGTGCCATACTTCTTGGATAAACTTTCTCAATGATCAACAACAAAAAGAGACACTCACCACTTTAACGACATCCAATTCAACTCTCGGACATCCTCTACTCCAGGTATTTATCACCTTGCAAACCACTGTAAACTCTCTCGAGAACTGTGAAAGGCTAATTTAAACCCATCTATTATATTCACTATCAACAAATTGTATGTCATGTATTGCCTTTCGTTTCCAATTAAACAGTTGTTACGTTAACCTAGTCTCTGTGTGAGTCACTTCTGGTGTGCTGTCTCTCACTCCATCCACCCGATCACATGACCTACATTACCATATTGACCTGACGGAGGTTACACTATCATCACCTTTTTTTCTTTAATGCAAAGGAATGTCGTTCTCAAATGTTGGTACTTTTTACTTAGTTCTTTAGCTACATTTAAAATAATATTGTTTTTACTAAACAAAAAACAATCAACATTTTATATCCAGAAATCTAAAAATCAATGGCGAGACTTTCACTTATTTCATGCCATGCCCGTACTCTCTTATCTTTTCTTTGATAAAATAAAGAATCAAAACTCCCACTGGTATTCGTGAGCCCGAATAAACTCAATCAATCTTGATTCTAAAGCTGTACCGGTTGGTATTCTTACTTTCTGCCATGATGATAACTATTTTCAAAGCTGCCGCCACATGACATGGCACAGAGGCGTTTGCTGATTGAATGTGCTTTTACAATTGGTGTGAGTAGAAGAAACTTTTAAGAGAGTAACATACAATGTATGAAGGTCATTCTAAAAGTAAAGAATGTTTGTTTCTCTAGATATTTTTATTTAAGATAATGAAACAAAACTTATTTTACAACACACATCAAGAGCCTGATCAAATATGATACCTTAGCTATTTTTATACACATTTGTCATAGCTTATCACCAGCTTTTCTATGCTTTCTGCACACTCAGTTACTGCCAAGTTCTTGAACCAGTCATTAATGGCCTCTTTCGGTTCATTGTTACTTCCATAGTGATTCCTGGCCAAAAAATCCTTCAATTTTGGGAAAAGATGGTAATCACTCGGAGCCAAGTCTGGGCTATAAGGAGGATGTTCAAAAACTTCCCACTTAAACTGCTGAAGCAAGTTCTTCGTCAACACAGTCGCATGTGCACGTGTGTTATCCTAAAGTAGCACAATGCCTCTGGACAACAATACCCGCTGTTTGTTTCAAACTGAAGCTTTATTCATCACATTACCATAAACCTTGGTTATTTCTCTGTAAATTTTGATAGGGCAGACTTTTTTTGCATTCAAAAAGTGTATTACACTATGAACCTCACACTTGGCGGGATCTTTAATTTTCTCACACATTTCAAAGTCACACTATAAACAGTAAACAATCGTTGCGGCTTGCTGTTAGCATCAGACTGGTGTGAAAAAATGGGAAGGTTCATGATGCGATGGTGGGGGTGGTGGGAGAACTGCATGGCTTGTCAGATCAAAATGTTCTTTTCTTTTAGAATGACCCTCGTATTTACACTTGATAAGGCATCGGATATGCCATATAAGCCCCTCGTTACCGAAACTTCAGTTTTATCGATAGTAGTTAAAACTAGACCTCTGATTAGACCTAGGTTTAATTTCTGCCCATTGAAAGTGAATGATGATAACACAAGTTAATTACAGTAGAGCATTGATTATCCGAATCAATTGGGGACTGGGGTTGTTCGGAAAATCGATTATGTATGAAAAAATACATTATTAATATAGTATATTAGTACTTTGTATATACCATGTTTAAATTTTTCTCCATTGTGTGTCACTTCGTGTTGAATTTTCATCAATGTTAAACCTAACAAAAATTTTTATAATAATAATCGTGGCTATTGTAGCATTAAAAATTATTTTTTACTTTTGTACAAACAAAATAAATATATTGAAAAATATAAAAACAAAAAAATTACACTTTACAAGTTAATCTAGTATCAAAAACGTTCGATTCAGCACAACACAGTCCCCGACTGGAATGCTTTCGGTTGATCGACATTTGGCCAATCGACGCTCTACTATAATATGAAAAAGAAATAAAAATAAAGCTTTAACTTGAAACTGAACTGAAAATCTCACAACAACAGAATAATTTCTGAATATTCAAATGTGTTAAGTATAGAGAGGAAATTTGATAACTTATTTACAGAATGCAAACATTAATTCAATATGAATTATACTCAGAAATATAAATTAATTGTAGGAAAAAAAATTAATAATCTACGAGAAAATTTGTTTCATATTCAAATAAAATATGACAGAATCATATTTTTGAATTAAAAAAATATATATCACTTTTTTCTTGCAGAAATGTAAGATTTGTTCAATATCACAATGGGATTTAAATGGACTTTTGTTCAAAAAAGAGATTCAAATTGAGGTGTTTGAGAAAATTAGACTTTGGGAGGCATCTTTGGAGAACAAGTTGGTAGGAGTGGTCATTTTTACTAAACAAAAATACCACTACCAAAAATCCAACAAAAGAAAAACATTTAACCAGTCATTGCTTTTGTTGTTCATTATATTTATATGCAAAGCAGAAGGACAAGAAGTTGAGGTAGCAACTTGTTGCTGTGGGGACCCAACAAATCCCAACAGGTTGAAAAACTCCAGAATTTTTCAGGGGTGGTCCATCCAGATCTGTTGGGCGCATTCTCTTGCCATTCAGCTATACCATTGTCAGTCTGGCCAAACTCATTTTTGGCATGCTAAAAAAAGTGCCACTTAGTGCCCACAGGGCAGAAAGATTTAAAAAATTATTGTGTGAAGTGGCAAATCTGTAAATTTGTGAGAACTGTAAATAAGTTGCTAAAATAAACTTTGTTTTGCCGTTCCATACGAGTAAATTTGTATAAAGTATAAAGTAACCAGAAGATAAAGAATTCAACTGGAAGAACATCAGAACCTAACTGTTGTCAAGTGATTTATTTATGATTTAGAAAACGGACACTAACTTATTGGAAACGTCTATATTCACTACATATAAATTTTATTTATTTAATTTTTGATCTGAAGAAGAGAGCAAAAATGCAATATATAAATTCTAATACAATATATTTATGAGCTGCATTTTTTTTATATATTTGAAGAGGTGGAGGGAAAAAAGGTGGAGATCAATGATCTAGGAAACTTCTGGACGATGGCCAAGAGGTTGATGACAATATACGTGGGCAGTCAAATGTTCTTGGAATTGTGGGGTAGCACTGTAGTGGTAGGAATATAAAAATGCTTACCTAATCACCTTCAAAGTAGGATCTATCACTACCTTGACCTGTCAATCCTGTCATTTTTTGAAGCATGGAAGGATTTTTTTGGAATATTCAGGAGTTTGGTCATTATATTTCATTTCATGTCCTCCATGATTGCAAAACACATCCTCTTGAGACTCATTTTCAGCCTGGAAGTGTTAGTAGTCATTTCTATGTGCTAGTTTTGCACAGGTTATAAGATGAAGTTTGGAAAAATGGCACAACAAGTGGCAAAGAGGGTGGCCTCTGCATTGAGACAATGCACCAAGCTTGCTTGTTGTGCAGCAATTCCTTGCTGACAATAACTTCTCGTTGTTGCCCAACTGCCATACTCACCGAATCTTGCTCCAACCTTCGGCTATTCTTCATGCTGAAAATGGGCCTCAAGGGGATGCATTTTGCAACCATTGAGGACATGAAATTAAATGAAACCAAAAATATAATGATTATAAATTTAAGATGGTGTAAGCAACACAGGCACGTACTGTACCTAAAACCAACAGAAATTAACTCAAAAATACTTTTACTAATGTTTTTGTCTGTTTGTAATAGACATCCTCAGGTATGATACATATAATGCAGAATTAAAAAAACAAATTAAATTCAAATATAAATTTTTGAATAAATTACAAATTCAGTTTAAAATTATTTTTCGAAAAAATTGTTAAATTTAAAATACAAATACCAATTTTAAAGTTTCATTTATGGAAGTACTGTATATGTTTGTGTAGTATAATGAGAATTATATATATACATACATATATGCATTGGAACTATCCCAAGTGTAAGACAAAAAAAAAAAAACATGCCAGACTGTGGATAGCAGGGGTTTTATAAAATTAATCCCTACTCTCTTGTTAAGTGTCTTGTAGATAAATAATTTTGAACTAAATTTGTAATTTATTTGAAAAATCATATTCAATTTCAATCTGTTCGCTTAGCTCTGCATTATATCTATCGTACCTGAGGAATGTCTATTACAAACAGATGAAAACATTGGTAAAAGTATTATTTTGAGTTAATTTGTGCTGGTTTTACATGTCTGTGTTTACGTAAGACATTCCAGTTTTGGAGTGGAATTGTGTAAAGCAACTCCATTTTAATCAATTTCTTCAATTAAAAGCAACTTAAAATGGAATAAAGAATAATTAAACTCTCTACTTATGGCTCTTAGAATATCTTCCAGGTATTCTGCCAAGGGAGAATACGTTCTGGAAGGACTTTCAATGGGGAGCTGGCATCCATTTAGGTGTTTAGACAATGAAGAAAACTTGGAAAACTTCACATGGCCAGCTCATACCAACTTGGCCACTTATGAGCCAATTCTAATCGACTTTTCAAAAGTTTATATGCTTTGAACTAGTTCAAATGTTGATGATAAAACGTATCAGTGAAGACAAGCTACACAAGCTGGATAAGAATGTTTCAAGGATAGGTTGGAGACCTGTGGTATAAACTACAGTAATACCTTGGTTTCTGTTGACTTTGGTTATTGTCGATTTTGGTTTTTGTCAATTTTTTTCATGAAAAATTTGTCTTGATTTTCGTCAGCATGCCCATGTGATCTTGCTGCTAATTTTGCAAAAACAAGGGGTGACCCATGCATTTTCCTGCTCAATGTGGCATTGTTTCTTGTTGTGTGAGCATTATCCTGTGTGTCTAGCCAAATAATTCCATTGCTTTCCTTTCCTTTTAGCTCCAACTTGGAACAAAAGAAAGTTTCCAGAGCCAGTAGTCCTTCAAAGAAGGCCGGGAACTTGATTGAGTTGAAGGAAATCATTGAAAAATATGAGAGCGGCATTAAGATTGCTGAAATCAACCATATATACTGTACAGGAAGTTGCCATCCACATAATTTCCATTGTGGCAAAAAAAGGAAGCAATAAAGGAGGCTAACGTAGTGAAAGGTGTGAATGTGCTAACAAAACATAGATTGCAAACAGCTGAAGATGTTGAACAGTTATTATTAATTTGGATCAATCAAAAACACTTAGATGGCAATTCTGTTTCAGAGGCCATCATATTAGTCTTTTATATTCATTTTATATTCATTTCTTATTGTTTTTAGTATTAAACACTATATTTATTCTCTATAAAATGTGTTTTTGATATGTATTTTAGGGTGTCTAGAATGAATTAATTGGATGTACATTGATTTATATGAAAATAATTGCCTGGTTTTCATTGGTTTCAGATTTCGCTGATTGTTTTTAGATGAATTATCGATGAAAACTGAGGTATCACTGTATTTGACCACTATTCCTTTCAATTGTCGATTTTCCAAACAATCTTGTTTAATCACTAATAAAAACTTCACTATAAGTAGTAACAATTATTTAATCATACAAAAATCAGATTTAATTGCAAGACTTGTACATAAATACTGTATATCAGAAAGTCTGCAAATATAATAACTTAATGATCTAGCTTTATAGACTATAGTATAAGTTTAAATTAATTATTAAATTGAATTCATGAATTAGTTGTAATCCAATTAACTGATTTTAATTATTATTATTGTAATTAACTGAACTGCATTATTTATAATGTAATCAATGCATTAATGATAGTAATGTAATTAACTGATTTCAGCAATTATTATATTATAAAAACTAACGTTTTAAACTAAACTTCATTATCTTTTGCAATGCAAGAGTTATTAATTTAGCTGACCAATCCTGTAAGAAAAAAAAAAAAAAAACAAAATTACCGTCTTCGTCCAATGTTGATATTTTTCCGATAATTTGTCCGAGCGGTTCGTTTTGTTGAGAAAGCGAAAAAAATTCCTTTAAGTAATCATCTAGAAAACGTTAAAAATCTTTTAAATTTTAACATAAAAGTCAGAAATAAATCTGAAATTACAGATTCGGCTTTTCATTAAAATTAATAATAATTTATATAAAATACTCACCCATTAAACAAGCTGGATTTTCTGTCATTCTAACCCGAACTGACCATTTTGGTGCACGAAGTGGATCGAGATCTCTAAATAAAGTGAAATGATCAAACACTCTTGTAATCTCAGATATGACAAAATAACAATAGAAGAAACTTACGAGTGAACATCATTATCAACTACCACATCTGCGGAACAATGCATCCAAGTTACAGACAATTGAAGCTCTCTAAATATATAATTTAAGATGCATTTGATTGATTGATTAATCAGAAGTACAGGGTCTTTCAAAATGAATGTTATCATTTTAAATTATTTGTAAGTATAAGCTAATTATTATTCAAGAAGTATCTGATGTACACCAATTGATTGTCAGAGTTTCTTCTATTGTCTGCATTTAAACGTCTTGTCATCTATTATCTCTAAAAAGCACCATAAACAAAAATGGTGAAGCATAGAGAAGGTATGAGTTCTGTAGTTTGCAAAGTCAGAATTGCTTGTTGTTGTGAGACATAAGTAATCTGTTGCATGATGAACATGCCGCAAAGCATCTTCATTGTATGACAAATCTAGAATTGTGGCTCTATGGGAGGAGTGACAACAGATTTGTTGTAGGAGAAAAGGAAGAAGTTGAGTAGTTATCAGAGGTGTGCTATGCAATAAAAGGTGCATACATTGAGAAACTGTAATGGAGAAATGCAAAACTTGGATGGTTTTCCAACATTTTAATGTGCATTATGACATTCTCGGATAATAATTAACATAATTACAATAATTTAAAATGATAGCATTCTTTTGAAAGACCTTTTATTAAGAATAATCTATTACTTACATAATAGGATCTTCTGTAGCTCCGAAAGGAAGTTTTCCTAAATCTGAAGGCATTAAATCTTCTCCAAAATCATTTATATCTATATAATCAAATATATTTTAGTTATTTTATTTTGTTAAAATACCTTGATCAAAATGTAAAAAATATTCGGTACCACACGAGTCTGATTTATGCAGGTTTCACTGTACACATCAGATAATTTCATATATTGTATTTATTCTAATAAACACCGCAGCTGCAAGATGAAAAATGTTATATACAGTGCACTCTTAATACTAAACACACTGTCTATTGGAGGAAGATAGTGCTTATTTTAAACTGAAAAGATGCACGGTCTGTTCGGTCATTATTCTTACCTTATATTGAAATAAAGTATGGGTGTATCAAATGTTAAATTTTGATTGAATACAGCGAAGAAAGTCACTTGATTTATTCCATTAATACTCATCCTTGAATAATAATTGACCAAATTCCTAAAGAATAGTAATAATAGCTGCCTTCTAATAGTAAGTGCTCTCTAACAGTACAATTTCAGTTAAATTACAGTGCCTTAAAAGTATACGGTCGGCCCTCTGTATGCACAGGTTCTGTATCTGTAAATTCATCCGATTGCAGATCAAAACTATTAAAAAATTAATAACAACTGCAGAATGTTCCAAGAAGCAAGTTATATTTTGAATACTGTATTCTGTATTATTCTTTTCTGTGTATTTATCTTCTGGACCATTGAACAAAATGTAATCTGTAAGTGTCAAAAGAAAGAAAATGTTGTTTCCAACATATAATAGACAGTTAGGCCTATGGTAATTGCATCTGTACAGAATATGTATAGATTTATTTTATTATTATTGCCTGAACAATACTGTATAACAACTAGTTATATAAAATTTACATTGTGTTAAGTATTACAAGTATCTAGAAATTGTTTAAAGTATACAGAAAAACATGTTTAGGTTATACATAAACACTATGGCATTTGATATAAGGAACTTGAGCATCCATGGGTGAATCCCAAAACCATCTCCCATAGATACTGAGGAACAATTGTAATTTAAAAGATATTTTAATTGTGAGAATCTAGGGCCAATACTTTTGCCTAAATTGATGTAAAATTTAATAATTTAACAAAAAACCATTTTTTAGTCATGAGTCATGGTGGACTTTCTTTTAATTTGGAAGGAAGTTCCTGCGGAAAGATGTTAACTTTGATACCAGTTCAACAAGGAGGATCCTTGTTGCTTCTTTCCTCAGTGACTGAAATTGTCCCCAATAATTGGACAATTAAAATGAAATAAATAAGGCTGAACACAAACCATCCAGAGCTGGAGAACCAGACTTGTGGAGAAGAAAGTTTGTGTCTGGAACAAAGGAGTTTCCCACCAAAATGCAAGGAACCGCAGCCAGCTCCCGCCAAAGACTTCGAAGAATATTTGAAAAAAATGAGGTATTATGTTGACTTAATTAATTGTAAACTCTCTCTATCTCATTTGTTAGATGCTAAGGCAGTTGGATAATTAAATAACTTGTTTGAGTTATATAAGTTGCAGAAGTAGAATTTAGTCTAATAGTAGAATTTAAGCAAAATATGTAACTTTCATGTAGATTTTTGTTAATAAATTTGTTGTTGTAGTCTAACAACAACAGTCTAGTTTTATGGTCTAACTCCACTGTTGTTCACATGAATACTCTCCTATAAAATCAGGAAGTTAAATACACAACAGAGAAAGCATTTTGTGTGTTCTGCAGTTCACAAAGTCAAAATCACTTGTCACTGTGTGACACAAGTAATCTACAGGAGCTGTAGAATTGTGGGTTGAGTGATGACAGATATGCTGTAGCGAGCATAGGAAAACTTTGAGCATCAGTTGGATGTCTGCAACATGAAACAAGATGCATGAATTGAGAAATTGTAATGGACAAATGTTGGACTGCATTGGGAAAACTTGGACAGTTTTCCCAATGTTTTTAACACTCATTACAATGTTTTCAGATAATACAAGGGTTGTTCAATGTTAAATGAGACTTTTGGGCATATAATTTCGAAGAGTAACTGTAGCATGATAAAACCCAGTAAAGGAATAGCATTATCCATCCAAAGATTTCAGTAGCAAGCATGACATATTTTGTGCATGCATAGCAATTTTAGTGATCACGGCAGAAGGTAATGTGTCCAAAATGGTGGAACAGCGGTGCCTAATTAAATTTTTCGTGAAGAATAAGGTTAAACTTGCTGAAATTTTGAGAAGATTGAGTGTACAGTATGGGAAACAAATGCTATCACAAGCAAGAGTGTACAAATGGTGTCAACAATTTGGTGAAGGAAGAGAGCTGGTGACAAACAAAGCACACGGACATGTTCATCCAACACCATAGAATATCGCATGAGTTGAGCAAGTTGACCTGGAGAACCGGCAAGTAACTGTGAGACACATTGCAGATGAAGTATCCATTGGTGTTGGTAGTGTTGAGAAAATCATCCGCGAGCACTTACTGTTCTACAAGATGTGCGCCACATGGGTTTTCAACAGCTGACATGTAATCAGAAATGGGTATGCAAGGAAACATGAGCAGCTTCTAAATCAGTTTCGTATCAAAGGATTAAAGGTAAAAGCTTCCAGTGATTATCATATGTTTGGACCCCTTAAAGAGCACCCGAGAAGAATGAAATTCCAGACAGATGATGCAGCAAGTTGTCCTGTTCTGGCTATGTCAGCCCACTTCTTTCTACGAAGAAAGGTATCAGGGACCTACCCCACTGCTGGGAACAGTGTCTACATACAGATGGAGAGTATTTCAAAAAATTGACATAGTTTATACGTGTTTTGGACATTCCTTTTGGTATGTAGAAATAAAAGTCTTGTTTAAGCTTGAATGACACTTGTAATTAACATAATTATAATAAATTAAAATGGAATTCTTTTTGAAATACCCTGTGTATATAAGTGCTTTTATATTTCTAAATTTTACACATTACAGAAATAAATCAATGATGCTAAATATTACTTTAAAGTACAAATGATCAAAATAAATTCATTCTTAAGTGAAAAATTATATGTTACAGTGATAATTCTGTAATAAAATAAAATTATTTAAATATATCCAAAGCATGGAAATTAATGAATTAAAACTAATTAAAGTTATAATTATAAATAAAATTATCTTACAATTCGAAATTTAAAACCTTACCCGGAGGAGGTTGCGGCCAAGTATATAAAGACCAATCTCTCATAATGTAAGTAAACCTTATAGACACGGTTATTGGAGCTAAATCTGTTAATTGTGTACCCTAAATATTTAATTATACATTTAAATTAAATATTATCTAATATTAATTTATGTATTAAAATAACATAATTACCAATTTAGATCTGTAAATGTTCAGAAGTCCTGATAAGTGATTATACTGAGGGAGAGTATGATGCAAGCGAACCATTTCAAAATTCATTCTAAATCCCCCACCTTCACATATTCCAGTGTAGAATTTTTCATGTGGTTGAAGAAGTTGAACAAATATTGGAAGAGAACTAAATAAAGATATAATGTAAAAACATTTTTATTATATTATCAGGTTGATTCAAAGGTTCCCAGACACAGACACAAGATACAAAACTTTATTGATATTAAAACACAAAGACATGGCCCTTCTTCAAAATAAATGCGATTGTTAGCAATGGTCTTGACCCATCTTTTTGCAGATTGGTGGATTCCTTGGCAATACCACCTGGCTGATTTCGATGTCAAAATTTAAGGAACGTCCTCACAGAAAATGTGCCAACAATCGGAAGAGATGAAAATCTGATGGAGCAAGGTCAGGGTTGTATGCTGGATAAGGCAAAACTTTGATCCTTTCAGTTCCTCTAAGTTTTCTTAGACCATGGAATGGTGTGCCAGAGCATTATTATGCTACAGCAGTGTACACTTTCGATTAAGCAATGTTGGATAGTGAGTTTGCAGGACTTCAAACACTTTTTCCAGTTGCTCAGCATAGAGGTTGCTGTCCACTATTTGTCTACAAGGCCAATGTTCCCAGAATTGAAGTAGCAGAACCAGTCAAGCTGAAGTTGTCTTGTTCATCAGGCCTGGGCCTTCAAATTTGCAAATTTTCTCTGCTGCTACCCTTGCACTGAACACTTGTCTCAGTAATGATGCAAAGTGCCTTGAGTGATTAGTTTTTTGTCAGTCATTCTTTATTTCAGAAAACAAAATTTACCAAAGGAGTACTCAGCAGCTCAATAAAATGATAGTACGTGCTTTGATGATGATGATGCAAATACCAGCTCGTTTGCATTCACAGCAGTTTTGCCAGTGCTAGAGATCTTTTTTACAAAAGTGTTGTCAGTGTCTGGGAACTTTTGAATCACCCTGATAATACAGTGTGCATAGTAAAGCCTTTATACATCAATGTAACAGATGAATGTAGATAGCTGCAGTTATGAATGTGATGTGTAGATGTACAAATGTTATAGTAAAGAGACTATCTGCCATAAGATGAGATTGCTTGCAGCACCTATACTGGTAAAATTCAAAAATTATTGCATTCATCTTGAAAAAGATGCACAATTCCGAAAGAAAAGTCAATTACAAAGTTGTAGAGTGCAATCGATTTAACATGAAAGGACATCTTTTCATATACAAAAGTGTGAAATGCTAATGTGCGTGTCAAGCACAGACAATAAAATATGTATTCCTCATGTGTTCATGCATTCTCATTCATATCTTATGTGTTTATTTATAATATGTATGTTTCATATTTTGCTGTCTTCATGCTGAATTCATTACTGTGTCATATGTTGTGTGTTGTTTACACATGTCAGTGTATAAGGACTTGACTATGCACCCTGTATAAAGAATGTTTAAATACAGCAAGACTTTTTACTTACCAATTTGTGTTATTAATGGCTATACATATACTGCTCAACAAGAGTTTTGCTTTATCTTCATTTGTGATAGCTTCGTTGTTTTTAGATGGATGTATAATTATGAAATCTCTTAAACCATACCTGAAACGATAATAAATATAATGAATTTCTTATTTAGATATTAATGACTTATGTTTTTTCTTTCATAAAGCTCCTTTTTTTTCCTCATAAATCTATACATTTTGCCAATCCAAGATACCCAGATTCAAATTTAGATCTCCTCGAATACCTTATTTGACCTGTAATGAAAGCCCGCAAAATGTTTGAGGTATCCTCCAATATTTTATGGGCATCCTGCCACAGATATGTTAGACTCTGTCCCTCTATTTTAGACTCTATTTGGATGCTCTCATTGTGGGCTTGATGGACATACGTGGTATGATCCAAAAGTTCGGGGACTGCAGTAATCTATGACAACAAAAGCATATATTTGAAGTTACAGCATATGAAATGGATTCTACCAAACCATCTCTATGTGTTCAGGTTGGTTTTGCTCATGTCATGTGATTAAACCGCAAGCGCTGCTGTTTTCTTCCGGAGATAGTTACTTTTGTTCTGTGATGTAATAAAAATGGAGTTTCAAGAACAGTGCTGCAACATTAAATTTTGTCAGTGTTTAGGTAAAACACCTATGAAAACTTTAAAATTGCTAAGAAAGGTGTACGGCAATTGTACTATGGCAAAATTGAAGGTGTTTTACAAATGGCATCGGTGTTTTAAAGAGGGCCGAGAATCCATTGCAGATGATGAATGCTCTGGCTGACCTTTGACTTCATGGAACGAGGAAAATGTTGAGTTGATCTCTCAATGTGTTTGCAAAGATTGTCACCAAATCCTTGAAAATATTGCTGTGGCTACTCACTTATCAAAGACTAGTTGCCAGCGTATTTTAACGGAAGATCTTAACATGCACTGAGTGTCTCAGCACATTGTCCCTCGGCTTTTGACTTCTGAACAAAAGGAAGAGCAAATGAGAATATCGAGTGATTTAATTGACAAAGCCGATAAGGATCCAGCTTTTTTGAACCACATCATAACAGGTGATGAAATGTGGTGTTATTTATTTGATATCCAATCAAAATGTGCTTCTTCAACATGGAAATCACCCTCCTCACCGCGATTGAAGAAATTCCGGCAGGATTGGAGCAAAGGGAAAGTCACGATGGAGGTATTTTTTAATTCTCAAGGAATTGTTCATTCAGAATTTATTCCTGAAGGCAGAACAGTAAACAAGGAGTATTATCTAGACATTTTACGTCATTTGAGGGAATCCATTCATCGTAAACATCCGCAGATATGGCAAAGTGGAGACTGGTACCTTTTGCATGACAACGTACCTGCATATCAATCCCAAACGTTTCTCACCAAAACTCAAATTAATGTGCTTCCACACCCCACCTATTCACTAGACTTAGCCCAGTGTAATTTTTATTTGTTTCCATCAATGAAAAAAGCATTTGCAGGGACACCATTTTGTGTCATCAGATGAGGTGAGATCAGCATCACAGGAAGCCTTACGGTAGGTTTCAAAAAATGGCTTCTAGAAGTTATATGAGCGCTGGCAAAAGTGTATTGTCATCCAAGGTGATTACTATGAATGTGGTTGTGCATCGGCAACATAAACTTTTTAAGGTAAGGAATTACGCCAAGTCCCAAACTTTTGGATCATACTACGTAGAATAAATGGCCCCCTTCAAAAAGTTAAAAATTAAAAAATTTTCTACACACTTTAGAAAAATTAATAAATTAGTTAATTTATCTATAATAAGGAAAACAGCTTGTGTTTGAGAAATAATTTTTACTCATACTATTTCACACACACATAAACAGGGTGAGTTGCATAGTAAGGCGACTTTAATACAGCCAAATAAGCAAGCCAATGACAGCTCATTTCATTTGAAAACAACTACATCATTGGTTTGCTTATTAAAACTATTTTACTAAATAAAGTGTCATATGCCTACTAAGAAAAATGCTTCTTTGAAAGTAAACTTAATGGTATTTCCTATTTGAGTCAGAGAATTAGTTTAGATATTATAATTCAAACAAATGAATACATTATTATAGTTCTGACCTATTTTTACTTTTAAAATTGTTTGTAAACCATAAAAATAGCTGGGAAATCTTTACATATTGAACAAATATTGACATTTCCCAATGTTTTAATATTAGAAGTGTTTAAATTTATTATTTCCTTCAAAATTTTCACAATTTAATAATATTTTATAATACAGTAAAAGTCTGTTAATCTGGTATCCTCTGAAAAGTAGAAAATAATTTGGAATTGCCCAATAATAACCCTGCATGGTACTTTTCTGTGAACTGGAATCTGTTTGGATGTGTAATGTGCTAAAGATCCTGGGTGAAAATATGGTACGTGTCTGGAAAATAAATAAATATATGCAAACGAATGATTGTAAATGCTGATTTTGTTCAATAATATGTTTGTTAATTAATAATTTTTCATGTTTTTCAATCAGTGTTAACATAGTATAGTCACAAACAGTATCATGTTCAGGCTACTACCCTTGTTTCATAGGCTAGATCAACAAACTTACTGTAATTGCAGTTTGAACATCCTTGGCTTGATTTATATATTGAAATTTGATTATACAAATGAAATTAGGCCTGTAAACTGCCAAATTATATTTTGGGGTATAATTTTTTCCACCCGATCTGAGTCAGTCTATTCTTCTGGAATTTCCTATGTTCAATTTTTAATGTATTCTGATTAATTTTTTAAAAATAAAATAAAAATAAAACTATTATATGGAGTGAAAAGCCATGTTCATTTGAATTACTTGCAACTATACCTTATGAAAAATGCATAATTAAGCCTAAATATTTCAAATATACTTAGTTTGCTATTTAATTAAATTAAACCTAGTAAATTTTTAGATTTTAAATGAACAAATTAAAACTTTTGATTGATTCTTTCCTAAAGCTGAACTTTGATAGCAAGCAAAAGAAAGGTTGTGAACAAACCAAAGCTACTTTTATGATATGAAATATAGTTCATTGTATTTTTAATCAACTTTTTTAAAATTAAGTAACCTATTGGCAATTTTATGATACTTCTAAATTAAGTAGATTGTTGGTAACCAAAAGAAACTGCTCTTATTCCTTCAGAGTTCCAGGAAAACAAAGATAAATTTGAATTGTAAAAGCTACCTCACAAAGCTGCACGCAAAAGTAGATTAAAGCCAGATGATTGCCAGATACATCAGGCTAATTTGGCAATCATTCGGCTTTAACATAAATATTGAGCTTACAGATGTTTATATTTGAAGTAGATTGGATTGATGGGATAAGGCAAAGCAACACTTTCTATGCAAAAATGATTGCTGTTTAGATGTTAGACATGTAAGAAAAAGGCTGGCCGTGTGAAATTTTCTGAATTTTCTTCATGTGCTTTAACAAAGTTTATTTATACTTATTACGGTAATTTCAACTAACATTATGATAAATAAGCAATAATTATAAAAAGTTAATTTAAATAAAACTTACCATCGAACTAAACAATGTGCTCGAGGGGGGAAATCATTTTCCCAAGACATAACGTCGGTCATTGCACAAGGAAGTAGCTCTGAAACGATACGCTGATCTTGGCAAATGTATTAAAACTTCACAAATTTTAGAAGCGGTTATAAAAATTTGTTAAAAATATACTCTAAATTATGAATATAAAATAAATTAATATAGAAAATAATATTAGGTTATGCATGAAAAAGTAGCTCCAGTCCACAGCTTAACGGAAGCACAGAATAATACAGTAATAAATAAATAAATACAGATGCCAACTGTGGTATCATCATCACAGATGATATCGAAAGTGCTTGTCTGTCACATCTATACAAGCTGAACACATTGATGTTTAGGAATATCCAGCACAACACAATGTCATCAATAGTGGTGATTGTATGTGTGGATTTCACAATGTGGGACACCAATGTTCATTCAATACAATGTTCCACTAACTGATGCAGTTCACTTGCTCCATGCAATAAACAAGCGGCAGAGAGCCAAACTAGACCAGAACTATCTTTTAATGTGCCAATTTATAGTTAAGTCTAAAAATATTTTCAGGGTTACTGAAAAAATGAACTCAGATTTACGGAAATTAATTAAAAGTGAAATTTGAAGTTTAAATAGATAATTTATTTATCAAAAATGCATTTTCTATTAACCTTTATTCAATTATTCACACACAGAATACTTTATTACACTTTTAGTCTTATTCACATTACTTTGTGTATTTGCAAGAAATTTTTCTATAATTTAAGCAAATACATTCTAAAAGTTCAAAGTTCATAAAATTCTTGTTCTAAACTTAAATAACATTTTTATTCTTTGCCTTGAAAATGTCAACATAAAAATAAAAAAAATATTTGTTAAGCTATTTTACATTATAATATCTTAATGTCCAAAGATTTTTGTTTGTTAACCTATAAAACATTTGAATTAAAATATCACTCAAATTCTATTTTTACATATATGCAATGATTTATAAACTAAATCACCATAGCAGACTTTATGTCACACATACGCAGAAAATCTACTGGTATTCCAATTCACACTATCAAATGGTAATTCGTAAGAAGCTGTTGACATCTTTACAATTTATTAGAAATTTAACATTGGAGCAATGGAAAAGGAGCATGTCATGTAGATGTAAAAACTGGATTGTTCCTGGAATTGTGTAAGAAGCATATTGTGATATCAGAAGTGTATAATTAAATATCTAAATTTTAATGAGCATTTATTTATTGTGACACCACCACAATGCTGGGCTGCAATTTTTAATTGTATTCTTAATTTATTTAAAATGTATGTTTTCTATCGTTGATTAAACGTTTGTATAAATTAGTACAAACAACAGGTAATTTGAAGATAGGGGAGTTGCATGGGGAGAGAAGCTTAGTGAGGAAGGCCTCCCAAATATACAGCAATCTCCCTTCCTCACAATGTCTGAGTATCGCCACCTGATTCCAAAGTGCTGTGTGGTGGTGATGTAGCACCAATTTGGAAAGTATCGCAATTGCCTAGTGTGACTGAATGTTGGTGTTCAGATATGCGAACCGCCAGCATTCTGGAGGTCGCACCTGTATAATAGGTGTTTAGTTCTGATATTGGGTTTTGCAGGGGAATGGAGTACACACCAGATTTTTCCACAGTGGAAATAACATCCCTATCATTACACAAGAGTCGTCTCAGACTTGGGTGTGGTGCTATGGGTAAGCGAAAGCCATTTTGCCTAAAAATCTGGCAAATCCAGTCTGTGAGGCAGCCACAGTATGAGAGGGATGGAGTGTTGTCCAATCCATTGGACTGAGCAAGGTGGTAGCAGGGAAGAAAGACTGTTTAATGCTGTTTTTGACATGGTTGTATTTGGCAGGACCTGACCATATCCCACCACATGTACCGCTGTGTGGATAACCTCTAGCTTGGTGTTGATAAAATGTTGTGTCGAAGGTAGTAAGAATGCCTGTCTGATTAAGGAAGCTATGGCCATGTTAACATACTGTTGTGGCTGACAGGCCATGGCTGATATTATGGGAAGCATATTGCCTAACTTGTGGTAGATGGAAAATTCCAAATCCTCCTAGGATTTGTGGATGTGCAGGTCCAAAAATGTAATTTTTCCCCAATTTCTTTTTCCCAAGTGAAGTTAATGGAGGAGTACACATTTGATAGGTGATGCTGTAATATCTGGAAGGAGTTTTCTGTATCCTGCCATGTCAAAAGAATGTCGTCCATGTACCTTAAATAGATTTAAGGGGTAAGCCATGGTAAGGGAGAATTTAAAGACCCTGTGTTCAAGATGCCTCATGACAAGTTCTGCTAACACATCTGACAGCAGTGATCCCATCAGCCCCCTGCTTTTGCAGGTAAATCCTCCCATTGAAGAGGAAATAACTGTGCTTTGTAATAAACAGTAATGCTTCTCAAACCTGCTGCGCAGTGAAGCCCTCTTTGATAAGTAAGACCAAAGGATATAATGCAACAACATCCATTTTATAGAAGGTGTAAGTATCCGGAGACAAGCCATCCAGCATAACGCATAATGTTGCCTTGGCCGTGACAGAGGATGAAGGAAGAAGCCCACCCAGCAGCTTAGCAAGTGCTTTTTCGAGGAAGTAGGTGGGATGGGACCTCTTACTGACTAAAAGCCGTAACAGCCAGCCCACTTTGTGTGTTTTGGCTTCAAAGAAAAGCCTGGGGCAAGCAACATTGGATGGGGGGATCCAGGAGTCCCGAAAGGACAGAAGTAACTATCTTCTTCGTTTTTCTTAACACAGATGGAGTTGGGTCTTCTGGTAAGATGACGGTGTGTGATTGGTTGAGAAAGTCCATGGCCCTGTGTAAGAAGTCTTCCTCTCCTGTTTGGACTAATGTTTTCTATCTCAAATTACTAGTGTCTTGCCTCTTTACATCATACTTTCATGTTAATAACAGAGTCATGCTGATTATCTACGTAACTCCATTCAGCATCGCTAATTGACATCGAACTTACATATTTCGAATTTAAAGTTTTTATGAGCTGCATTTTCCATCAGAGATTCGAAAAAAACCTGAAGAAGAACCGGTTAAGGGTTCGAAAACGTTAGTTTTGATTCGTTTTGGATCGTTAAGAGTTAGTAGACACACCGGTAACAGGTTAGAAAGAGGTAATTATAACTCCATTCAGGGAAAGATTTTTGAATTGAATTCATGTGACTTCTGGTGTAAACCAGAAGTTTGTATATAGTCTTTCCATATCTAGTGTTGACTTTCTTCTATCTAATGCTCTTCTTGAGATCAAGGAAGGATGAACAGATGACAGTGGAATTTATAGGTCTAAAATTTTTTCAAGTTGCAGACCAAAAACTGGAGTGTTCCCGCTCGAAGAGGGGATGTTCTAATCCCAAAATGTATATCAAATAAAATTTCTTTTAACAACTGAACTCTGTCTCCTGATAAAACAGACTTGATTATAAGACATATTCAGTATTACTGTTTGATAGTCTGAATTGAAATACCAGTAGATTTTTTGCATTTGTATTCTATTTTTATAATTATTGTATTGATAAATTCACAACAAATTCATGTACAGAATTTAAAAATAATGTTTACAAATAACAAAAAAATATATTAATATAAATAAACTTTTCAAAATCCTAACACCCATTTAACTAATTCTTTACTAACCGTTAGATTCATCACTTCCGGCAACTTCATCTGAACTATGTTTTTCCTGTTTAATATAATGATGTATCACATCAAATGATACATTAGCAAATAATAACGACTCTCTTTCTTCTTCCCATTGTGAAGTAATTAATTCATTCTGCAATTCATTAAAATAAAACATATTAAGATGTAAAAATTTAAATTAGTTTATCAAATGCTATTAATTAATACAGGTATCTCTTGATTAACCCAATTAATTAATTCCTCAATGCTACCACATACATTCGCGTTAATCAAATACAGTGGTACCTTGGTACTTGACCGAACAATCACGACTCGCTAGGACAAATTTTTGGTTAATAACATATTTTTTATTTTAATTTTGTCACCCACAAGAAAAGTTTTCTATGATAAAAATGTGTAAGTAATTTAAAAAGTGAAATGAAACATTAAAGCTTCCTATCTTTGTCAGAAAAATTACACTCGATCCAGTGTTTGTTTTTTTCCCCCTTAATGCATGCTTAACACAATCATTATGTCAGTGATATGCTAAGATCTGTTGAAAGTTCATGAGTTGCTATTTGTTGATTTTTAGCAATTTCTTCCTAAAATTTCTCTTTGTCAACAACTTTTGGGTGGCCCCCATATTTTGCATTCATTAGTTCAAAACCACATCTGACATGTCTGATATTCAGGAACATCTTCCCCATACACTTCAAGTATTTTTTACTGTCTGTTTGTACGAGTTATATTGTTTACAAAACTTAACCAGTTGTTTGCAGGGTACTATCATTGGAGAAACTGGTTTTAGTTAAACTGTTGCACAGTACTCCAGTTGAAGTAAGTGTCAATTTATTTTTGTAATTAACTAGTTGGTGGCGATTTAAGCACTGATTGGCTTTTATCTAAATAGACTAAGTCTGTTTCAATGAATAAGATATTTGTTACCGCCCTGTATTTTTAAATTTACCCATAAAAGTCCTCCTTTCCATGTTAAGTCTATGGGAGAACCTTCTTTTGTTCATTTGACAATAAAATCCTTGTTTGCACGTCTGTTGAGCTCTAATTAGTATATTATAGCTAAATGACCATCCTTTAACGAATAAGCATCGACTTGGGTTTGTGGGGTGGGAACTTTGTTGGAAAAAGTTATACCTTCTCGGAGCTACATTGTCAGCTACAAATGTAAACAAACAATTATAAATCATTATTCTCATCTATTTTTAGCTCAAATTTAGTAAATTTTTATGTATATTTATCCTATTTAATAAACAAGCAGGTTTTTTAAGCCATCCAGCCTTAAATCTTTTAAAAAGAAGTACTTCTGGTTATCATAATACTTTCAAAATACGTAAAAAATACATGTGTAATCATTAATATAATAAAGTAATAATCACTTGATATATACCACTGTTAGTACAATAGTGTAAATAACATATAAATAGAATCAAATATATATCATCAATAAAAAAATTGTATTGACCTAGATTTAGAAAAACCACCACACCCTTCCACGCTGATTGGAGTTATAATCTATAGGCCGTATTATTTCTCTGCATCAGTTTAGAAAGCTGCAGTTTTTTTTTAATTTGTGAGAATATAGACCTATTGTTTATTAAAAAAAATTTTTTTTTGATTTTTTGAAATCTCAAATTTTATAAATTTTTTTAAACGCACATAATATTTTAAAGTGAACAATTGTAAAGTGTGATATGTGTGTGATAAAAGACAAAAAACAGATCAGATCTACAACAATCTTTAAGAGAGATATTGCAAAGTAAAATTCACTATAAAAACCAGAAACTGTCTACACAACTACGATGTTGTTTCGGATTATCAAGATGCACAGCTGAAAGGTTAAAAAGCATAAATAATATGCCCGATATGCATTTTGTCTGCAGACATTTCAATCTGATTTTACACAAACAAAATGTAAAATAAAGTTTTAAAAATATCTTCTAAACAAAGAATACAATATCACATCAGCAGTAATGTGTTAAATTTCACAACTATCATAATTAAACTGCATATCTATACCGGAAATTGTCCTCGGCATAAAAATAGTAAACTCACCAACACCTTATTTGTCAAGAAAAACATTTATGTTAAGTAATGGCTGTTAAAACCACATTAATTAAAACTTTTGCTGTGTATATAAAGGGATTGTTGTGGTTAATTTTGCACATTAATCAAATCTCATGTTAAGCAAGGGATACAAGTATCTAGTTAAAAAATGTTTTGTTTTCGTGTCATTTTGAAAGAATTGTCTTCCTTGATGTATCTATGTACTTAATACTAACTACTAATGTAAGGAACCAAGTCCGAGCGTTATTTTTATTTTGCTTTTTATTATATTTTGTTTGGGGCTTATGTTTTGTTAGGATGAAGGTTTCCTCACCATTCACCTTAGAAACTTAAAAATAGAAGAGAAACCAACTCACCAACGAGAGAAAAGCGCCGTAGAAAAAACTCGTGCACACTTGCGCTCCCGAGCGGAAAAAAGTAGGTCCGCATTGAGAAAAGGGGGAGACCCCTCAAGCACAACTTAGGGACTCGCTAAACCTTAAAGAATAAAAACATCCCCAAAATTGTCAAAAAGAATAATGTAAAAGGTTAGCGAGTATTGTCGGAAAAATAGGCTGCCAGACAAATAGAAAAAGTTTATTGTTAGCAAATAAGTATGTAAATGAGGGGAGTGATCACATTTAGAATTGTGATGTCACCTCACAGTATAAAGACTGAACCTCAAGTGAAGACAAACGAGATGAGCTTCTGATAGCAACGAGCTTGGTGAGCTTCGTAGCAGTGAACGAGAGAGGTGTCCGATAGGATCAAATAGTTCCAAGGCGATTTTGAAGTTATTCGATTTGTGGATCGACGAATAGAGAAAGTCTTGAGAGTTGAGGAAATAGGTTCCTAGTATATTGAGGTGATGATTAGGATCTGTAATTCATAAGAATTATTGTATATAAATTAAGTCTTTGATTTTGTCGAATTCCAAAGGGGAATAGAATTAAGTTAGAAAATAGACTGATTTGAGTTTTGTCGGGTTGATTCTTATTGACTTTCATTGAATAAATTGTTATTTGAATTTTACTAAATTTTGTATATAGTTTATTACCAAAACTTTTATTAAATTTTGATTTGTTATTGACAAACTTTGTCATTATTTAAGTTGGTGCACACTTAAAGTCCAGGCCTGGCACACTAACGCAAATCCGCGTAAAGTACCTGTTAGGAAATGGCTATTTCCGGCACACAGTCGTGTCGATAATCGTTGGAAAAGTCGGAAAAATAATATAGTACTTTACAACTGGCGCCTGAACAGGGACATGGGATCCCATGAGCGTCTTGCATCGGGTTCCTTAACCCGGCATTTGGTTCATCCCACAGCACCAGTTCTGCTTACCAAAAGTGGCCCACTGGGCACTCACATCCTGAGAATCATCCGGGCTTAAATTGGGTAAACTGGACTTCTCACCCATTGAAAGTTTGAGAATAGGTTGAGGTCGTTTCGGCCCAAGGCTTCTAATCATTTGCTTTACCGAATGAAACTGATTCCGATCGAGCACCAGCTATCCTGAGGGAAACTTCGTCCTAACAAAACATAAGCCCCAAACAAAATATAATAAAAAGCAAAATAAAAATAACGCTTGGACTTGGTTCCTTACACTAAGTAACAAGATACATAAGTACTATGTATCTTTGTCACTAGCATTGA
The DNA here is from genome assembly GCF_000671375.1 of Centruroides sculpturatus. Lineage (NCBI taxonomy): Eukaryota > Metazoa > Arthropoda > Arachnida > Scorpiones > Buthidae > Centruroides > Centruroides sculpturatus. The sequence continues at coordinate 218,647 of NW_019385731.1, read as the reverse complement.
ACAAAACTACTATGCTAGTGCTATTAACTAAGCAATATTCATTTAAATTAAATATTTATTTAATCTCCGATTGATTCATTAAATTGCTATAATGATAGAGTATACACTTTCAGAAAACTCACAAAAAATAATAATATAGTGGTACCTTGACTTATGAGTTTAATTTGTTCTGTGACGGAACTCATTACTCATATGTCAAATCAATTTTCCCCATTGATATGAATTGAAATGCCATTAATCCATTTTGTTCTGGACCCCAAAACACTGCAATTTGTTTGTTACATGTTTTTAAATAAGAAAAATGTACTTATAAATAACAAATATTGTATAAAAACACAATAGAATATACTGCAATAAACTAGTTTTGCAGATGTTGTGGCGTTTGCTGCATAGATAAAGAAAGAAAAGATGGAAAATTTAAGAAATGAGAGAATGATGCTGCACACAACATGGAAGTGAACTAATGCCTACGTTACTTGATTATGTGTTTTTCTATAAGCTAGCCTGTCAACTCCATGCAAAAAAATCAGCCGAGAGATAGTTTGTATCTCGAAAAACTCGTAACTCATGGTACCACTGTAATAATAATAATAAGTTCTAAAAAGAGGAATGCATAAAAATGTCTTTGTTTTGTTATTTCTTCACACTTTAGAATTTATTTCTTGTATAAAATAAATTTTATAATTATTTAATGAGATTAGTTGAAATAGATATGTGTACCACATTTAATGTCAAAATAAATCATAAATAAAACAAAATCCTTTCTATCGACATTGACTTTAATTGTAGCAAAATTCTCAAGATTTGTAAACTTTGTAAGTATTTTTGACAGATTACAAAGTGTACAAATCTTGAGTTGCGCCACAATTAAAGTTAATTAATGTCAATGGATAAGGTTTTGTTTCATTTATAATCAAAACAGTCAAATAAGATTAATATTCTAAAATATAGAACTTGTAAAATAAATGCTTTAATGGAGCAGAAAAAATATAAGAAAAAACAGATCAGACAGACATTGTAAAATTAGAAAATATTAACAAAAGACATTATATCTGTCTTACAAAAATTGAATAGAAAATCCCAGATACATACCTAATGATAAGTACAAGGATAGAGGATCAGTTTCGCATAATCAAGGAGTGACTGTTTCGTTCACTTGAGGATTGCCGACAAGCTTTCAACCTCACAACCTCAAAGTTGCACAGGTTAAACAATTTAGTGCCAACTTCAGGTATTCAAAACACCTGAAATTTGGTTTTTTAGTTTTTCAAAACTGCAATGCAGCATAATAATCAACATTTGGCATAACTTATTCATTTATTTCAGTTTTGTGAAATAACTGAAATAAATAAATGAGTTATGCCAAGTGTTGATTATACGCTGCATTGCAATTTTGAAAAACTAATATAAAGATACAACACGGTTTTGAAATATGAAAAAAATGACCTGAAATTTGCAGTAAATTGAATATGGTGCCAAACTTAAGTACCTCAAATAATAAGAATTATATACAAGGTCCCAAAAGTCTCCATATATTGACATAAATCAAGCCCACCACTGGCCAAATAAATAAAACCATCGAACACTGGTAGTTAGTCATTAGTTCGTGCCTGACCAAAGGGCTGGTCACCATGCAGTGTTCTGGGTTTTCTTCGTGTGTCTAACAACTAAACAGAATCCAGCTTCCACATAAGAAGTCCTGCTAGAGGTTACACCATTGGCAGATCACCTACATGTTCCACTGACTTACTCTGTCAATCCAGTGACACAAATCTTAATGCTAACATTTTAATGTTTTGTGAATAAAGTTACATTTCATCTTCGTAAGTATGGAAACTTTTGGAACACCCTGTATATATATAGTAACAAAGTCTATGTACTGTACAAATTTGTGATTGAGAGGTCAAAAGCCTGGGTTTGGCAATAACAATGTTGATTACAACATAAAATCATACATTTTAGTAATTTGCAGATTATGAAAGGTTCCTATTTAATAACAAAAGATCCATTTGCAAGTATTCATTGTGATGCTTTACGAAAAAATTGCTAATTAAGAGTATGCTGTATCAAGTTATGATTTAATATATTTATGCTTGAACCTTTTTCTGATATTCTTTTTGATTCATCAAAGCTTTTCTTTTATGATAATCTAATTTATATTTACCTTTTTTAAAGGTGGCTGTACAGTTGCTGATGAAACCAACTTCCATTCGTGAATGATCTCTTCTATACGGGCAATAAACCTGAATATATAAAATATATTTTTTCTTAAAATCACTTATTGATTTAGAATAAAAAAACTTTTTTTTTTAACTTTAAAAAAGTCTAAATTAATTACTTTCATAAAATATAATTAGTAAACACTTTGCTCTTTTATTATTAAAAGAAGTACAGATAATTTAGGAGGTGGAGAACTATGGTATTCGGCGCTCTTATGGTCTTTTGTGGCATCTCGTGTGGTCTTATTGGGCTGCAATTTTGAAATTGCAGACATATACATTTCCATTGTCATCTGCCTGCTGTCTGTCCTTCATTAATCTTGAAAACAACTAGATAGACAAAAATCAATTGAAAACGTTTGTGGTGAACTTTTTCTTTTGTTTTTTTCGTCACACTGGAAATAGGTTCTAGGAGTATGATTTTTGTAACACATCCCGGTGTTATTGTTGTTGTTGTTAGAAAGTTTAGGAGCCAGAGGCCTAATTTAACTTTGTATGAACTTCTGGTCTAGACTGAAAGTTCATACATCATCTTTTAATTTAAAAATTGCAGCCCAGCATTGTGAAATGTCTCAATGAATAATTGCTTGTTAAATATAAAACAGTCTAAGAAGAAGAAACACAAGATTAAAGAATTAAAGTGACTTCATCTTTTGTCCTCCTTCATCCTTCAAGACCAAATAATAGTCCGAGTCTTTTAATATTTTTTTGCACGTCAAGGCATACAAGAGTCTCAAAGGTAAAGTTGACTCTTCCAAACTCTCAACAGACAAATTGGGTCTCAAAGGTGTGAAAAAGAACAAAAGTTAGACAATTTTACATTTTAATTTAGTGTTTTGTCTACATGTGTGATAGTAAAGACTGTCATCTTGGTAATTTTATTTATATTTGTGATTAAATAGCCTAAGTTTAATTTTGCTGCTTTGAATTCTGAGTTATGGAAATATGTTTTATGTTATTTTTAATAAAGACATTTATCTAAATAAAGCTTATGGTTTTTTGTGCACATACACTGAATTTACATACTTACTAATTTAATATTGTTTACAGTTATAGCAAACAAATTGATTGAATATATTTTCTTTGATGTATTTAATGTAGAAAAAAGTAATTAAAACTAAATAACACATAAATTAACACTGAAGTCATGCCAGCTGTGTAATTCTGTCCAGGAGAAAATTTTCTAATTGAAATAACCTGATTTCTGGCCAAAATGTAAGTTCATATACAGTGGGTGCTCGGTTAACGAACATAATCCGTTCCAAAAGTTTGTTTGCTATCCGATTATCAATTTACCATAGGTTTGTATGGGAATTTGATTAATTCGTTATGGAGACCCCCAAAAATAAAAAAAATATACTTTCTTACTACGTTTATTTATATGTAATAATAAAAGTACATACATATACAGTCTTGCATTTTTATTACTCATGTTTTTTGTTTGTGGGGTTTAAATAATCTGTCTAATGTTGATTGCTTTGCTCTCTTCTTCAGGATTTTCAGAATTAATAGCATTGTAATTGTAGAGATCCCCAAGCCTATTAACCTCAACCTAGTTTGTATGCCATTCTAAGACCGTTGATCTGACATCCCCCACTTCTTCAAAAGATCTTTAATTAATAGCAGATATTGGCATTAATCCTCTTTTTCATAATAAAACATATCTCGCTGAGTTTCTTGGTGTTCTTCATTCAAGAGTTCTTGGTGTTCTTCTGTCGTCAGATCCATTTCAGGTTCAATTATGAGTTCTTCAATGTTCTTTATTTCTCAGATGTGATATTTGTTACTCCTTTAGCTACTTGAGTTTTCTTCATTATACAGTATCTTTCTTAGATAAGATTGAACTGCACCCTACTGTGGATTTGTTCAAGCCATAGTGCCCACTCTCTACCTTTGTTATTATACTCTCACCTTTTGAAAATAAAAACCAACGCAAAACTTAATGAGTGCCCGCCTGACAGTCTCGCGAATACTATAAAAGAATTGTTTGTCAATAAAATAAAAGGCTGGAATTACAAGGGAGTATTTCAAAGTTCAAGGAATACTATCTGATCAGTATATATCAGGTTGAGCGTTGACATTGATGTCTCCCGTGTCCAAAAAGTTATCTGAAGACAAAGGAAAATCAATCAGTATTTGCTATTTCTGTCGCTTCTTTTTATGTTTGTTCAGTGAAGTGTTTGTTATCCGATCATGTGTTCGTCGTCCGATCATAAAAATCTTTCGCGAAAGTGTTCATTATCCGATTTTTTCGTTAACCGATCACCCACTGTATAATCAGGGCCTCCTGACCCTAAGCTTTCCATATCTGGTCTTGACATTCATCTATCTAACACAATTCTCCAGATTACAGAGGGATGGACAGTGAGAATTTATATGTCTACGATTTTTTCAAATTGCAGCCCAAAAATTTTTTGGTAAACAGCTAGGGACGTGGTGGGTTCCTACGAGTGTGGAAAACATGTTAAAGACGACAAAATAGCATTCAATTTTATAAAATTACCTTTCCCATTCAGATGCCGTAGTAAAATCTGTGATTTCAAACACATCTTGTTCCTGTAAAATACATAAATTATTAAATTAATACATTAAAATAAAACTGCCAAAAATGAACACAGAATATTTTAATTATTTTATTTGCACATAATCATACACATGTGCACATAACAAAGTATTTAAATAGAAAAAAAAAAATTTACAATTTTAGGCAAACATCCAATTATCCAGATGGCTTGAGTTCTCAATTAATTGGAGTTTTGATGTATTTTATAGTATTTAAATTTTTATCATCACAACTAACTATAATCTAAACTTCCATTCTATAAACGCTACTATTTTTAACTCCAAAATGCATATATTACAAAATCAAGCGACGAGTTGCTTAACTTTCCCGGCAACATTTGGTGGTGTCATTTGTTATGATATTTTATTAAAAATTATATTATTACAGTAGAGCGTCGTTTATCCAAAAGCTGATCAATCGAAATGTTGGTTAACCGAAAGCATTCCAGTCGGACTGTCATGCTGAATCGAGTGTTTTTGATACTAGATTAACTTCCAANTCGAAATGTTGGTTAACCGAAAGCATTCCAGTCGGACTGTCATGCTGAATCGAGTGTTTTTGATACTAGATTAACTTCCAAAATATAATTTTTTTGTTTTTATATTTTTCAATATATTTATTTTGTTTGTACAAAATAAAGAAATAATTTTTAATGGTACAATAGCCATGATTATTATTTTAAAAAATTTACATTAGGCTTAACATTCAATGCAAATTCAATGAAAATTCAACACAAAGCAACACGCAATAGAGAAAAATTTCAACATGGGATAGGTTAATATATTTTTCATACAAAATCGGTTATCCGAACAACCCCAGTCCCCCAATTGATTCGGATAAACGACGCTCTACTGCATGGGTCGCCAAAGTGGTCAATATCGACTCCCAGGGGTCGATTGGGAGGTCAATGGAAAAATTGAAACTAAAAATCACAAATTTAACTATACATATTATTGTTTCAACGAATTTAATAGTACAGCTAGCTGTCAACATGTAAAATGGCTATGGATCAAGTCACACAGGATGGACAGAAATTGCCGAGTCCGTGCTCCGGTTCTTACTTACATAGCATTTGTAGCATTCATAAGCTTGTATTCTCAGTATGCTGACTAGCAACTCTATAATCATTTTTAGACGCTGTTCATTTAATTTTAGTATTCCACGTAAATACTGTAAAGCAGGGGTGGCCAACCTTTTCAGAAGGCGGGCCAAATTTCAGAAATAATATTTCTTGCCGGGCCACGCACCTATTTTTTTTTTTAAAGTAAAGAATGCGTGCTACAGCTTCAACCACATGGTCGCTTTCCGGTAGGTGAGATCGTGGTCAAACACTTGCCTAGTTTAATGTAAAAAACACAAAAAATAGGTATATTTATTTTTTTGAAGAAAATAAAACATAGCCGAGAATCAAACATATTTATTAGACAATTTAAAAATATTTAAAAGTGAGACATCTGACTTTGAGTGCTGTCGATTGCAAAATCTCTCCAGATGCGTTGACAATAATAAAACGAAACTACAGAATAACACGGAACTTTGTCAAGCTGGAGTGAAAGTAGTTATGAGTATGAGGCCGATAGCATTGCGAGCTTCCCGAAAACGCCGAAGCCCACAGAACATATACAGCTAAAGTTGAAGTCTCATATTAAATTTTATCAACACCTAGCGTCGGACAAAAAACTAAGTAACCCTGAGCGTCAAATAGCGGGATGTTTGAAATAGCTAAAAATCTATGAATTTTTCCAAAAATGAGAGATATTTCAAATTTCTCTTAGCTGTAATTTAAAAATACATGATACGAATAACTCATGAAGTAATGTTCTTTTAGTGATATGTACAATAAAGTTAACATTTACGTTCATTTGACCTAGCTCCGAGGGCCGCAACTTGACTACCGGCGGGCCGCATGCGGCCCGCGGGCCTCGTGTTGGCCACCCCTGGT